>NC_058133.1:70757614-70795114 GCF_016433145.1 Gracilinanus agilis
TTCCTTCCTTCCTTCCTTCCTTCCTTCCTTCCTTCCTTCCTTTCTTTCTTCCTTCCTTAAATAGTGTCTATAGCATCTGGCAGATTTTTTTTCCCTAGACCTATGATTTCATCAGAGTAGAATGTTCCCCATTAGACAACTTTTTCCATCCATGTAAGGTAGCAACTGTTTTGCAGCATTGTCTCAGAAAATTAGTTAGGGATCCTGAGTTGGTAACTAATTTACTCTTAGTCATGTCAGTATGTGTCTGAGGCAGGACTTGAACACAGGTCTTCCTGGCTTAAGCAAAGCTCTCTATCCCTTACAACACCACATCTCAGTCTGGGACATTTTTACCCAGTGCTTTTAGGAATCTCTTTCTTCACTGATCTTCATTTGTCATTCTAACTGGAAAGATCTTCTCGAGGTTTGGGACCATGATTTCTACCTCTTTATACCCCTTGCATCTCACATGGTATGGCTAGCCACATAGTAAGCACTCAATACATGTTGATTTAGAACAAAAGAAGCCTTTGTTCTACTCCCCTCCCTCTCCACCCCCCAGGTTTGAGGAGCCTCAAAACTCCATTTTGGATACAAATTGCATTCTAAGTAATGTAATAATTGATTTAGACTGTACTAGCGGTGACTGCGTGGCCCCAGGCTTCTACATATCCCTGCTTGCCACCCCCTTCCTAGAATCTAGAAGGATCAATCCCAAGAAAAATTATACAGCAGGTCAGGCTGCTCTGTCTAATCTTTTGAATACCCAGAGCCCCTCAGCCCTCCAGAATTTGGCAGAGTAAATATGCTTCCAACTTTCCTCTACCATCCATGTCCATCAACTTTGTGATCTGCTGACCCATTTTGGTTACATCTGATTCATTTGCAAACACATAGCTACAGTCATTGAGGAAATTTGGAAGACACAAGAAGAGAATAGAAGTTGTGGGAATAGAACTGATTTGCTCTGGGAATCCTGTCTCACTTATAATATACAAATTGCTAAATAATTTGCTTACTATTGGGGCTGAAGAGCCCATTATGGTTTCTCATGGATCTCCCCTACTCTTGTTTCTCAATCAGAGTTAAAATGCAGAACTAGAGGAGAGGTTATGGATGAGAGGCAGTGACAGATTTATACTGCAAGAAACAATGGGGAGGGAAGAAAATGCTTGTCGAATGAAAGATAAAATAAAGATTTAATAAGCAATGAGAAATAAAGTCAAATGAACCAACTTTACTTATTAAATAGGGCTTTCTATGTACCCAACTCTGTGCTAAATGATGGAAATAGAAATATATTTTTTATTTTTATTTTTTTAAGTTTTTACTTTGAATATTTTCCCCTAGTTACATATTTCATGTTCTTTCCCTCTCCCCCAAACTCCTCCTAAACTCCCTTAGCCAAGGCACAATTCCACTGCGTTTTACACGTATCTTTGATCAAGACCTAATTCCATATTATTGATAGTTGCATTAAGGTGTTCCTTTAGAGTCTACATCCCCAATAATATCCCCATCAGCCCATGTGTTCAAGCAGTTGTTTTTCTTCTGTATTTCTCCTCCCACAGTTCGGATGGAAATAGAAATAGAAGCAAAAAAGAAAGACAATTTCTCCCTTCAAAGTGCTTACATTCTAATGGGGTGAGATAACATAGACCTGAGAACTGATAAAGCCTTAAAATGCAGAGGAGGAGAAAGGAAAAGGAAAAAAAGAAAAGGGAAAGATAGCAAAAGAAAAAGAAAAGTACTGAAAATGTGAATGGAAAGTAAAAAAAAAAATGAATACTGGGACTGACACTAGGTGGGAGTTCAAGGGTTCTCAGAATTCTTCCTTGCTTCTCCAAAATTCCTCTTGACACATTCAGCTGATGCTTAAAATCTCTACAATAGGAGGAATGATTTTTCTTTGGTCCCTGGCAGACTGCTGCAGTACATGGAGTTCTGGATTTGGAGTTAATAGACATAAGTACCAACTCTGCATCTTATACTTACAACCTATGCGACCTTAGGCAAGTCATCTAACCTCTTTGGGGTTCAGTTTTCACATCTGTCAAGAGGGCTTGATTAAATAGACTTTAAAGTCCTTTCCATCTCTCAATTGAAGACCGTGTGCTTAGAGATTGGCCTCAAAATATATTAGCCCAGGAAGAGATGAGACCAGGACTTAAATTCATGCTCAAGTATAATAAATGGCGAGTACTCTGTCCTTTCTAGAAAGCAGGCCTTAATGGAGTAAGAGCAAAAGGGGAACTGGAGTCAGAATGAGGGGGACAGGGCTGGGACCAAGAAAAACACTACTCAAGTGAGCAGGAAACTAGAGAAAGCTTTTCTTAACTTCTCACTTTTCTTCCAGGGTCAGCCATGGTGACACCTTTATACAGTAATTTAATGAATATATAGAGCCAGTTTCTAGGCTATGTGGAAGAAAGAATCTTCACTAATTAATCTAATTAACAGCTCATCGCTGCACTCTGTGAGATACTCTGTCAGGAGTATCTCCACTCTCAAGGAAAATAATAGCATCGTGAGCTATTATTATAAGCTGTCAGAGCCACACAGCCAAGGGTCCCAACAAGCAGTCACTTGTTTATTTGGTCTCATGCTTTCCTTTTCTTCTCTAGCCAGAAGAGTGTGGGGTGAGAGAGAAAGTCTGCCTGTCGTTGGCTGGCCTCCGTGTTCTTATACCTCGGGTCCCCCCACCACACACAGGCTGGAAATCCACTCATGCTGCCAATGGCTTGATTAAACCTCAGCTATCCTGCTTTGCTGAGCTGCAGCTTATGTTTTCCCAGAGGATTTGTTTGTCAAAGAGAACTTTCCTTCCGAATTCCATTAGAACTGGATGATGACAAAGGGAGAGCATTCTAGAAATAGCTACTTACTTGGTCCTTGGCTCTGAGGACCCTCAGTGTGGAGTCAGGCGGGTAGCCTGCCCTTGCTCGACCATTCTGCACTTGTGGATATATTACCTTGTAATGGTTCTTCTGGGATTTTGGTTGTTTTATGCCATTTTATGTGGCTTATGTAATTTCCAGTCCACTAACAAGGCACGTAAGAGTTGCTAGGTGGGATGCTGGGACCTGACAGCTTGACATTCCATGGGGGTGGGGATGCTCAGCAGCTGGATCAATCAGTGGAAGAGAACTATGGTTAGTGTACTCAAGGAAGCCGGAGGTAATAGTAGGGCCTTAAAGGAGAATTGCTATATCAGAGAAGAGAATAGGAATAGAACCATCAAGAGGGCTTGCCTTTGGGACAAAGGCTTTGGGAGCCAAGAGAAAAAACTGAGCTGAGAACAATGGCAGGATGGGACAATGTGAGCCCAGAAAGTGAAGGAAGAAATTGAGTGTGGAGTAGGGTAGCAATTAACTGATAGAGTGACTTATTTAATACAAGCTTTGGTCAAGTTCTCTCTGACAGCATGCACTGATCATTCCCCATTTTGTTTCTCAATGGAAGGTACTGGCAAATGCCAAGGCTTCATGGCATGCATGTTTGGCATACATTAAGTTGCTAGTCAGTGGGTACTCAATAGATACCTGGGGCAGCAAGCTATTGGAGAAATGTCCAAAGGGATGATTTTTGGCTTGGTTGGTTGCCCTAGTGTACATTTTCCCTTTATCTCTACCCTCCCACAATCATTCTGTACTCTCATTCCTTTCCTTTCTCTCACATGGAAATTCTCCTTTTTGATCCTCATTTATTAACTTCCTCCTCCACTTTTGTAGTGGTTAAACCATTTATCAATTCCACCAACAATGCATCAGTGGGTCTGTCTTTCGAAAGCCCTTCTAACAGTGACCATTCCCATCTTTTTTATTTTAGTGGGTGTGAGTTGAAACCTCAGGATTGCTTTGATTGTACATTTCTCTTATTACTAGTGATCTGCCCCATTCTTTCATGTGGTTGCTAAAAGTTTGATATTCTACTTTTTAAAAGTTTGTTTATATGGTTGGACCATGTATGCTCTGGGGAAGCTGTTTTCTCAATTAATTGATTCTTATTCTGGATCTCCCTGACACTATGCAATCCCAAGCTATCTCATACCATACTTCATTATACTAACTATATAGATCTATATGAAAATTATTATTTTCTTTCCATCACTATTCCTATTATGCAAAGTTTTGAATAAGTAATTTAATTTTAAAAAAGTGTCTGTCACCTCTTCTCTACCTCTCTCCCCTCTACTGATTTATGAGCAAAGAATTTTGTCTCTCTGCTGCAGTGGCATTTTGGATTGGTGCAAAGAATGTGAAGCAGAATTGGGTTCAAATTTTGCCTTTGACACTTAACTAGATATATGACTATGAGTTAATTATAGCACATCTCTGAGCTCATTCCCTCATCTGTAAAAGGGGAATAAAGTACTTGTTTTACCAAAGTCTTCAGTGCTAAAATGTGAGCTGTTATTCTTATTATACAAAATAGATTAAAAGTAGTTGTATTGGTATATTTAGCTTTTATATCTCAAGCTAAGTTAAGTCTAGAAAACTAGCACTTATTAAGTACTCACTGTGTGCTGGGCCTATGGGATAGGAATTAAAACAAAAACCAAAGTTCTGCCATCCAGGAACTCACAGTCAATTAAGACCATGCAAACAACTATATACACATACTAGATCTATGAACACATACATATGTGTATATATGAATATATGCATATATAATATATTTATACAGGGACAAATATCTGACTATATCTAAATATATGTGTATATACATATATACATGAATACATATATATATGTTTATCTTTAGTTCTATATCTTTGAGCACTTTTCTCTGTGGTTACCATCTGTAAAATCCAGAGCTCTCATCTATTATTTTGGAAATGTTCTTCCTTTTCTCTCTTTCCCTCCAGGTTAATGTTTGAGTAGTTATCAAAAACTTATACTAAAAATAAATAATGTTCTACTATGGTCTTCAGACATAAGTTAGCTAGGGAAGGAGAATTTTTTTGAGTGTGGGTATAGGGGAATTCACATGAGTGCCTTCCTAGTATATCCAGAACATTACAATGTAGGTCTTCTCTCATTTTGCTTATATGAAAGTTGACCCTATCTCAATAGAGAACTAAATCTAAACCCAATATTCTTGGATATCCTCACCCCCACCACCACCCTGCTCAGACTACAGACCCTACTTCCAACTGCCATCAAACAACCATTGCTGAGAGAAGCAATTATTTTATAGAAAGGGCCCACTTCCCTCTTCACCACCAATACTAACTGTTGACCAACTAACTCCATCAATAGGTGGGAAAGCTCAATAATTTGGGCAGTGGCAGCACCCTTTAAAACACTGATTTCACACAGGTTAAAACCAGTGGAAATGTGCTTTGGATATGGGGGGCGGTTGAAGGCAGGGTGAAGGGGAAAGTAAAAACAGGAATCATGTAACCATGGAAATTTTTTCTAATAAAATAAAATATTTAAATTTGAGAAAAAATAAAACACTGGTTTCATTTCCAGTTTAGCATTTGCAGAGATCATTATGGAAAGCCACTCCTATGGAGATATAATTTGGAAATTATCTCTGGATGCTAGAGTGAGAAAAGAAATTTCTTGTCACTAAGGTCCTTAGCACTGTCAAATGGTTCAACAACAGAAATGGATATGATTTTATCAATGGAAATGGCACTAAATAGGATGAATTACCATTTGCTTTGCATCTGTACTCTAAGAAGCATGGGGCCTTTTCATCTGAAATACAGTTAAAACCTTCCCTATATGCTGTGTTCTTCATTAGAATGTGAGCTCCTTAAGAACAGGGACTGTCTCACTTCTTTCTAGTTGTACCTCTAAGATCCTTCCTTTCTTCCTTCTTTTCTTCCTTCCTTCTTTTCTTCCTTCCTTCCTTTCTTTTTACCCAAGACATAAGTAATTATTGAATTTCTGACCTTTCTGACAAGATCACAATTAAAGAAAATATGTGAATATAAGAGGGAGTTGGTACATTATGTCAGAATCTTCCCAGAAAGGACTTCACTTCTTTTTAAAAGAGGAATTAACCTCTTTGGGTTTTGGTTTCTTAATCTAAAAATGGAAGGGATTGGGCCTATTGTAGTTCTAATACATGAGATCTCATGATCCTTTTGACCCTTTGATGGCTCTTGATGAGCTCACTGTCAAAAAAAAAAAAAAAGATAATTGCCACTTTCATCTTAGTACTCTTCAGATGTCCTCAAGGGGCCAAATTGTTTATGAATGTAATGTCCAGGTCATTTTGCTTGCTGCTATATATGCAACAGGAAACTCCTAATTAGTAGTGAGAATACTGATGGCACCCTTTAGTACTCTGTGAATTGATGTGAGAGCTTCGGGGAGGAGACACTTTCTTAGAGAGAGAACACAGGTGGGGTGGTGCCAAACTTTCTTGGGGATCAAATCTAGGAGAGAGAGAGAGAGAGAGAGAGAGAGAGAGAGAGAGAGAGAGAGAGAGAGAGAAGGAACAGACTTTGGAAGCTTCAGATGTATAGGGAAAGCCTCTTTATCATATCTCTGTGTTTTGTTTTTTTTTGCTAGCTTCTCTTAGAGAATTCAGAGAAGAAATTTCCCCTTGGATGTGATCTGGGTCTCTTTCTCTTCATTTGAACTGAATCTTATTTTGCTTCCATTAGAAGAGCTAATTTACTTTTGTATATTTTTCTGATATGTCCTAATCCATACAACTCATTTTTCTGCTTGCTATTTTGCTTGGAGAAATGGGTTTACTCGGTATCTGCTTTTTGTGATGGTCTTTTGTATAATTAGCATTTGGTGAGAAGGAGTTGGCATAAAAGTGGGGTTCCCCTCCCTTTTAAAGGCCAGCAAACAAGAAAGTATCTTTTATTTTCACTTAATGTCCCCTTAAATAAGTCATATCTAGGAGAAAGTTAGATGTAATTTTAGGCCAATTCCCCTCTCAGAGAATGGTGAAAAGTGTGCCTAACTTTGAGGGTCTTTCTCCTATTCTCTTCAAAGCAGAAATCACAATCTCAACTGGAAAGGGGTGAGCAATATTCCAAACAAATATTCATGCCTCTTGGACAACATCATTTGGACAATCCATGCGGTCACATATGCTTCATGGCCACCCTTAATATTATACTAAATTGAACCTCCTAGAATTCTATAGTCTAGTTCTCTTCATTTCCCACCTGGCTGCATGCCTCTGGACTTCATACTGTCCTCAGGAAGATCACATCAACCCTGGAAGCCACTCTTTATCAGTGTCTTCTGTCCTGGAGTTTTTCCCTCCCTCTGACTGGAGAGTTTGGAGGGTAGAGCTTCTCTCAGATTCTCTGTATAAGGAGGTGGCCCCGGGCAACCAGAGACAACTAGGTGGACATAGTAGATAGAGTGCCAGGCCTTGAATCAGGGAGACTCATCTTTCTAAGTTCAAATCTGGCCTCACACACTTACTAGCTGTGTAACTGTGGATAAGCCGCTTAGCACTGTTTGCTTCAGTTTCCTCATCCGTCCCTTCTACTTAGAATAGTCAGCAGCCCTAGTTCTTGCTAGTCCCACCCTAGGTTCCCTTCCAACTCTTTGTACAGGGTGGAGGAGAGGGGGAAAGAAGAGTGCAGAACAAGATAGTCTATCAGATGGGTGATCAAGTGGTTAGAGTTCTTGGCCTGGATTTGGGAAGACTTGGGTTTAAATTCAGTCAAAGACCTTTTTTTTTTTTTTTTTTACATTTTTAAACCCTTAACTTCTATGTATTGGCTCCTAGGTGGAAGAGTGGTAAGGGTGGGCAATGGGGGTCAAGTGACTTGCCCAGGGTCACACAGCTGGGAAGTGTCTGAGGCCGGATTTGAACTTAGGACCTTCTGTCTCTAAGCCTGACTCTCAATCCACTGAGCTAACCAGCTGCCCCTCAGTCACAGACTTTTAATAAATGTATGACAGAGCAAGTCCCTTAAAACCTATCTGCATCAGTTCCCTCATCTGAAAAATTAGGGTAATAATAATAGCTCCTACTTCCCAAGATTGTTGTGGAGACCAAATTACATAATATTTGCAAAGCATTTAGCACAGTGCCTGGCACATACAATTTAATAAATACTTATCTTCTTCAGCCAACGAATAAGCATTTATTAATTATTTTATTTTTTTAATTTCCTAGGCACAGTATTAAGAGCTAGGGAAACAAAACAGAAAATAGTCCCTGTCCTTGAAGAGTTTACAGCACATATGAAAAGAAGTTGAAAAGAATGGATGAAGAAATGTGGAAGTCCAGATGAGTGTAGCTAGATGGAAGAAAAATGGAGATATGGTTGCCCTGGTTGTTGCTGTTCAAGCTGTGTCCAACTGTTTAGGATCCCATTTGGGGTTTTATTGCCATTTCCTTCTTCAGCTCATTTTGCAGATTTGAAAACTGAGGCAAATAGAGTGAAGAAGTGACTTGCCCAGGGTCACACAATTAATAAATGTCTGAGGCTAGATTTGAACTTGGGAGAATGAATCTAACTGACTCCAGACCCAACACCCTATCCACTGTGCTACCTAGCTGTACTTCATCACCCTTCTGTGGCTCACTTTCTCTTCTTTCTCCCTATCTCCACCTCTTTGGGAACAAGAAGGCGATTCTCTGGACCATAGACTTCTTCTTGTCCTGGAGCAACTTTACCTGAGGTCATATTATTCCGTGTCTCTGTTCCTCACCCACCTCTACAAAAGAATTTGTCTTTGGAGTAGTTATGGCTATAGTTTTGGTTGCAAAAGAATTAAGCATTTTAAAGTTCTTGACATGTGTAAAACACTTGGGATACAAGTGGCAAAGTCAGACAGTCCCTGTTCACACAGAGCTCACATTCTAACAGAGGAGAAAACACATAGGGAAGATTTCAGGTGCATGTGAGATGGAAAGGTCCCAAGGGCTTTAAGGTGCAGCAGTAAAGCAGTGATGTTTCCTCTAAATGCCATTTCCACTGATATATTCATAGTGTTTTTCTGGAGCTCACCCTTTAGACAGTGCCAAGGACTTTAGTGACAAGAGCTTTCTTTTTTTTGGATCTTCATTAGATGTGGCAATAGAACCTGCAGGAGAACTTGGTATTGGTGGTGGAGATACAGTTTTTATAGAAAGAAAATAAATACAAGGTAATATCAGGAGGGAGAAAAAGCTAACAACTGGATGATCAGGAAAGGTTAGAGGATGAAGAGGCTACTGGAATTGAACCTTGAGAAAACTAAGAGTAACAATAGGGCAACTAAATGGTACGATGGTTAGAGTGCTGGGCCTAGAGTCAGGAAGGCTCATCTTCCTGAGTTCAAAACTGGCCTCAGACACTTAGTAGCTGTGTGAGCCTGAGCAAGTCACTTAATTCTGTTTACCTTAGTTTCTTTATTTGTAAAATGAGTTTGAAAAGGAAATGGCAAGTGATCATCATACACCATTGCTATTAGTGTGTACAATGTTCCTCTTTTTCTGCTCATTTCACTTTGTATCAGTTCATGTAGATCTTCCCAAGTTTTTTCTGAAAGTATCCTTCTCATAATTTCTTATAGCACAATAGTATTCCATTACAATCATATACAGCAACTTGTTCAGCCATTCCCCTATTGATGGATATTCCCTTAGTTTCCAGTTCTTTACCACCACAAAAAGCACAGCTATAAATATTTTGTATACATATTTTCTCCCCTTTTTTAATCTCATTGGCATACATCACAAAGATCATACACTATGATTAGGTGGGACTTATACCAAGAATGCAGGTCTGGTTCAATATTAGGAAAACCATCGGCATAATTGACTACATCAATAACAAAACCATCAGGAATCATATAATTATCTCAATAGCTACAGAAAGAGCCTTTGACAAAATACAACATTCATTCATATTAAAAACACTAGAGAGCACAGGAATTAATGGAGCTTTGCTTAAAATGATAAGTAATATATATCTAAAACCATCAGCAAGCATTATCTGTAATGGAGATAAACTAGATGCCTTCCCAATAAGATAAGGGATGAAGCAAGGATACCCATTATCACCATTATTATTCAATATTGTACTAGAAATGCTAGCTGTAGCAATAAGAGAAGAAAAAAGAATTGGGTAGTCAATGAAGAAACAAAACTATCACTATTTGCAGATAATATGATGATGTACTTAAGAGAATGCTAAAGATTCAAGTAGCAGGGGTTCTTTGTCTTTTTGGATGTGGGGGACATAGAGCCCTCTGTCAGTCAGTCTGGTGAAGCCTATGGATCTCTCATAATCATGGATACTGAGAATTATGTTTTTAAATGCTTAAAATCAAATATATAAAAGAAACCAATTATACTAAAATATTACTATCAAAATATTAGTAAGAAAATCACAGGTTCCAAGTTAAGAACCTTAGCCCTATAGGCACTGGATCTTTATCCACTGAATTACAGGCCTGGAAGGACACAGTCTGTGTAAAAATACAGGGATGGGAGATGGAAGGTTGAGTTCAGGGAAAAGCTAATAGCCCAGTTGGGTTAGAATGTAAAGTATATTAGATGAGTAATATCAAGTATGCAAAGATAGATGGGAGCCAAGTTATAAAGGTCCAGGCTGAGGAATTTATTTGAGAGGCAGTCACCAATGATTTTTGAGCAGAGGATGATATTATTAGATATGTCTGAGTAATGATTTAGCAGTTGTATGGAGGGTGGATAGGAGAGGAGAGAAACTGGAGGCAGAGAGACAAATTAGGAAACTATCGCAATAGTCTAGGCTGGAGGTAATGAGGGAGTAAAATGGTAGCTGCCTAGTGAAGAGAGAGGACAGATGGAAAAAGATGAAGAATGAAGAACCAAGGATATCTCCAGGATTGCTAGTCTGGTGATTTAAAAGACCATTAGTAGGGGCAGCTTGGTGACTCAGTGGATTAAGAGTCAGATCTAGAGATGGGAGGTTCTGTGTTCAAATCTGGTTTCAGATACTTCCTAGCTGTGTGACCCTGAGCAAGTCTCTTAACCCCCACTGCCTAGACCTTACTGCTCTTCTGCCTTTGAACCAATACGCAGTATTGAGTCTAAGATGTGAGATATAGGTTGAAATTTTAAAAAAAAGACAATTATTAGTGTGAGCATGCAATTGAGGAGAGAGATTAGAACTCAGTATAGAGTTTTAGGAGTGATCTGTGTAGAGAAAATAATTGAACCTATAGGAACTGATGAGGTTACTGGAGGAGGTGCAGAGAGAAAAAAGAGAAAAGGAACCAGGACATAGATTTCAGGGAGAGCTACCTTCCCCCCCCAACTCAAAGTACTTAAAAATAAGAAAAATGAATTTTCTTTTAAATTGATATGAATCAGTCCCCTTTCCCCACCTTCCCATACCTCTTATCAAATTGGCAGGGTTGGGGTGTGGATCAAAACAAAAACAAAACCCTTGTAATAAGTATTAATAATAGACCAAAGCAAATTCCCTCAGTGGCCATGGGGACACCAATCCTTGGGATTTTATGAAGAGAGACAGACGGACAGACAGAGACAGAGAAGGTGGGGAGAGAGAGAGACAGAGATAGAGAAAGACAGAGACAGAGACAGAGAGATAGAGAGAGACTGAGGTAGAAGAAGGAGGAAGTGATATCACATAAGCCAAGGAGAAAAGATTATCTAGGAAGAAGGAATAATCAATAGGATCAAAATTGATATTTAAGTTAATAAGGAAGGGACTGGGGAAAAGATATGTTACCAAAGACTGAATAGACCATTGGTGATGCTTGGGCTTTTTGTTTTCCACATGGGACAGTTTCTGACTATCTGTCAGACTTCACTAACCATGTATCAAAGTGTTCTTTATAAGAAATAACAGAATTCTCCTGTCTCTTTTAAGCTTGCATTCCTTTGAATGTCATATCCTATCCTCTACTTGGCATTGATTTGAGAGGAAGGAAGCCAGGTATATGCAGGACTTGAAGGACCAACTTGTCAATGGACTCTGACCTTAGGGCAGTATGATAATGCAGTCATGAAAAACTGTTTTCCTGTTTCAAGGTCATAGCTAGGAAAGCCTTAGCAGAACACTTCTGGAAGAAAGGCGAGTTATTGGACCTGCAGCAATTTCACATTCCAACTTGGTTCTTTTCCTGACCTGAGAAGGATGGGTGAGATCCTGATTCACTTTCATGATCCACAAGCAGATGAGACAGGACAAATCTCTACCCCAGACTCCCTGGTTCCCCCACAGTTCAGACATGAAGGACAAACTACGTAGCTCCTGAACCCATGGAAGGAAATTATAACCACTCACAAACCAAGAGGGAGAAAGCTGGAACTCTAAGACCATCTCTAGTGCAAGAGTTTTCCTGGATCAATGACTATTCCAATATACTGAGCCATAAGTCTACTGCCATTTCATAATATAATCATGCTGGCATCCCTAGAACTTAAGTGAGTCAATATAATGATCAACAGAGTCAGACCCTGATCTGATGTGGCCTTAAATGTTCCTGCTCCTAATAAGAAATGATGGAGAATTATTGAAAACAGCTGGCTCTCCTGGCTGGCCAGCCAATCTTTGCCTGTAACCTGGCATCTTGCCCCTCGGTTACTTTTCATGTTCATGGAGGGCATGTATATTATCTCATATGTTGGCCTTTCCAAGGGAACATTATTACCCTTTCCTGGCAGTGTGGCATAGTGGAGTCAAGCTGACCTGGGTTCAAATTTTGCCTCTGAAATTTGCTATCTGTGTGATTGTGGGCATCACTTTTCTGAAATTCCTTTAATTATAAAATGGGAAGGGGAAATAAGAGAAGAGAAAAGTGCCTACTATGTGCCAGGCACTGTGCTATTGCTTTACAAATTTTATCTCATTTGTTCATCAAAACAACTCTGGGAGGGAGGTAATATTATGAGGGTATGTATGAAAAAATGAGGAATTTTGTGAGGTTCAAATAAGTTAAGGCACTATAAAATGCTTTCTAATCCTTAAACTGTTATATAAATGTCAGCTATTCTTAATCATTATGCTTCTTAGAAATGTTTGTGTCTAGCATGCTTACTTCCTCTTAATCATGAATGCTTTCTGTGGCTGCCTAAATCTGGACTCCGTACCTTTTGTCATTATTGGTGAGTGATTGCTTCCCCTTCCGACATACCTGTCATTCTTTCTCTTCCTCTGTTTTTGGCAAGCATTCCCTCTCATCACTCTATTAAAGTTTGGGACCCCAGGACTGCTTGCTGCCAGTCGTTTGCTTCAACCTTCCTCTCCGCTACTGGTACAGAGCCACAGATGTTCAAGGCAGTCCTGAGGACACAAGTGAAACACATCCTTTCTTGGGACAGGTAAGGCACCAGCAGCACAATACGTCCCGACACACGCTACGATGGTGATGCTACTTCTCCGTGGAAATCTTTTGCTTGGACTTGGCCTACATGTGGGAAGATATTGTAGTGTACATCCCTTTTTATCCCTTCTTGTTCCATTCCTTCTCTATTATTTTGCTTTTCCTGCTATGCTAAAATGTTAATAAAGACTTATTTCCCTTGAATATTTTAATGTTCGTTTACTATGTCTGTTTACAAATGAAAGCATGTCTCTTCTTTATGCTTTAGTTCAAATATGCAATTATTTTAACCAGATAAATTAGAATACAGTGTGACACTGTGGAAAATGGAATTTCAACTTATGTTTCTGAAATGAAAATGATCTTTCTGATTTCACCTTTTAATCTATTATTACCTTGGATGCTTAGACTCTTGCTGGAACTAGCCACTGAATACTAGCATACACAAGAAATCAAAGTAAAAAATGATTTAGGCCACCACAAACAATCATTCTACTCTTTTCACCAAAGTGCTCAGAAGAGGCTCTTTTGACCTTCCTCATTTAGTAGAACATCATGCTGCTGTTGTTGTTCAGTTGTATCTGACTCTTCCTGACCCTGTGGACCATAGCATGCCAGGCCCTTCTACCCTCCACTATCCCAAAGTTTCTTCAAACTCATTTTGTTGTTTTCAAGACACTATCTAAAATATTTCATCCACTGCCTTCCCTTTTCCACTTTGCCTTCAGATTTTCACATCAAGGTTTTTTCTTTCTTCTTTTCTTTATTTTAAACCCTTACCTTCTGTCTTAGTATCAGTTCTAGGAAAGAAGAGAGGCAAGGGCTAGGCAGTTGGGGTTATGTGACTTGACCAAGGTCACCTAGCCAGGAAGTGTCTGAGGACAGATTTGAACCCAATGATGCTCTTTCTATTGTGCTATCTAGCTTCCCTAACATTGGGAGTCCTCTTTTCTCATTCTGTGGCCAGAGTATTTGAGTTTCAGATTTAGTATTTGACCTTGGTTCTATTCTGGTTGAATTAAAAATGAAGGCTTTTAGCATTTCCCTTGTCTAGTAGGTATGACTTAATCTTTCCATTAGTTTAGTTCCCTAATAAAACAAGATATTAGGAATAGACACAATGCCAAATCTAGTAGAGAGATTTACTTCTTCAGATTTGAACGATGTATGACTTCATTAATGTGTATATGCCTCCAACCTAGATAAAAATCTCTGTATCCCTGGGTATATTGTTGAGGTCTTCATAATTTGCTTTAAGGGAAAGAAGCTAGGATTTATCAATTGCCTTGTGTGTTAGGCATTGTATTACATGCTTTACAAATATCTCATTATATCCTTACAACACCTCTGGGAAAAAGGTGAAATTATTAGCCCTATTATATATAATATGTGATTATATTATATATAGTTGAGGAAACTAAGGCAGATAGAAGTTGTGATTTACCAGGCTCACAATAGTCAGTGTCTGAGACCAAATTCAAACTCAGACCCAGAAACCATATCCGCTGTGACATCTAGATACATAATAAACGGGCTGCCAAACCTGTAGCATGTGGGGCCACCACTAGAAGAATCATAAGCACACCACATTGTCTACTATACACTTCATAAAATTCAACTTATCTTTCCCATCTCCTTCCCCCTAGTTTAGTGAGATGGTTTTTTTTTCTGCCATCAATCACTGTTTTATCTTTCCTTACTTCCAAACCCCAATACTTCAGAGGAGGAAAGGGTTGGTGGCATCTTCATTACTTCATTGGTTGGGTCTAGAAAGCAGTCACAAGTTCATAAGTATAGAACTGGAAGGGCATCAAAGACCATTTTGTCCAACCCTTCCTTTTTGATTTTTTAAAAAATAATTTTCCGTGTTTACGGATTCATTTTCTTCCTCTCCCCTCTTCCCTCCCCCTTCCCAGAGCCAACAAGCAATTCCACCAGGTTGTACAAATGTTGTCATTTGACACTTATTTTCATATTATTCATTTTTGCTATACAGCAATTTTTAAAGCCTAACCCCCAAATCACATACCCATATATACATGTGATCACTGATGTAATATGCTTTGCTTTTGCATTTATATTCCCATAGTTCTTTCTGCAGTGTGGATAGCATTATTTTACATAAGTCCTTCAGGAATGTCTTGGCTTGTCACATTGCTAGTACTAGCAGTGAAATCCATTACATTGGATTTTTCCACAATGTTTTACTTTATGTTTACAGTATTCTTCTGGTTCTGCTCATTTCACTCTACATCAGTTCATTGAGATTCTCCCAGTCATCAATCCTTACAGCACAATAATATTCCCATCACCATCAGAAACCATAATTTGTTCAGCCATTCCCCAACTCCTCCAGCCAACCCTGTCTTTTTATAGATGAGAACAATAAGTATCAGAAATATTGTCGTCTGCTGTTACCTAGGTGGTATATGTTTATGGCAGAATTGGAACTGATATTCTAGAGCCAGGACATTTTCTGTTGTACCATACTTTTCATCCATTCATTTTAAGAGACAATAAATACCATGGACAACCCAACCCAACAGACTATTAAAGGAAAGATGCTCAGAGGCATACATTATTGTATTGAAATCTGCCTTATTTCCCTGTATCGGGTATCATACATACATTATTTTCTTTCTTGTTCCCTGATTTCCACTTCTTTTTCTTTATCTCACCTCATCTTCTTTTTCTCTTGTGGTTCTTCTCGTTCCTTGAACTTGCCTCATCTTTCATATCTAGTAATTTTGCTCCTTTTAGCATCTGTTTTTAGCTCCTCCTCCAACTTTTTTTGGGATTTGGAATTTTTCCCTTGATCTGATGTCCCAAGATACCTGCTTATGTTCACATATTCAGTTTTATATGCACTATATATATATAATAGCTAATATTATTATTATATCATTGTGAGACTTTTCCTAATCCTCTCACTTATTAGCACTCTCACCTTGAAATTATTTTCTATCACTTTGTATACACTCTGTGCTGACTTACTTGTGAACATGGCATGTTCTTTTAATAGAATGTAAACTCCATGAGGGAAGGAATTTCCATTTTTTAATCCTCTGAGCCTAATATAGTGCCTTGCATTTAATAAGAATTTGTTGAATTAAATTAATTTGGGAGGAGTAAAGAATATATTTATGTGGCAGATCCATGTCCCTGTGAAGGAAGAGAAGGAATGTAGACATCTCATGTCAAGTGATAGGAACCTCATGTAAGGATTTCTTTCATTTCTCTGGATTAACCATTTATATCTTTTGAAGTTACAAGAGCTTCTGACAGCATGTTTTCCTTCTGTCTACAAATTCATGCTTGTGAGCTTACAAATACTAAGGACTATATAAAGAAGGTTCCTAGGTTGTACGGTGGATAGAGTGCCAGGTCTAAAGTCAGGAAGAATCATCTTCCTGAGTTCAAATCTAGCCTCAGACACTTATTAGCTGTGTGACCCTGGGCAAGTCACTTAACTCTATTTGCTTTAGTTTCCCTATCTATAAAATGAGTTGGAGAACTAATCCAGTATCCTTGTCAAAAATAAACCTCAGATAAGGTGATGAAGAGTTAGAAAAATTGAAAAATAACTGAAGAAAACACAAGGCAGAGATTTAATAGCCTTTGACCTAGCATTAAATTTAATACACCTTAGTTCAATTCAGCAAACATCTAAAGAGCACCTTCTATGTAAAATACACTGTTTTAGGCACTGAGGATGCAAAAATTAAAAATTATAATCCTTGCCTTCGAGGGACTTTGAATCTCAGAGGGAAGATAAGATGTGTACCCAAGCAAATAAAGGAAGGGATGTGATTAGTAAAAAGGGGAAGTTCACAAGTATGGCTCTAAAGAAGAGGCATGATCATATACTTCTCTTCATCTTTTCCTTGCAAATTGGGGAGGTATGAGTGTATATCATACAACATAATGTTAGACTTATTGTTTGTTGATTAGTTTTATTGACTCATTTTTTTCTCCTCTTTTTAAAATTTTGTTATAAAAGATGGCTCTCTGGGGTCAGGTGGCAGGGTATCTTGATAAATGTAAGTGATAGAAAAATGAAAGATATTAATACTTTAAAAAGAAGGATCCAGACAAATTGCTTCGAATTATTCAGAAATTTTAGGAGAGAATGATCACTTGTAGTGCACTGAAAAGCACACTCTAGAAGGAGTCAGGGGACTGGAGTTCAAGTCTTGGTTCTGTCACTAATATTTGTGGTCCGGAGCAAGTCAATAAACATCTCTGGCCATCAATTTCCTCATCTAGAAAATAAGAGATTGGATTAGATGGCTTTTCAAGATCCCTTCCTGCCTTAAACTATGATCCTATCACTTTCAGCTGTGGAAAATCAGGAACACTTCATGGAAGAGAAGTTATGTGTTATCTGGATGAAAGGAAACAGTGGGATTTAAACAGTCACATATGGAGAGTGTCTCTTTTAGGCATAAAGGGACTAGAGGGAGGAGAAGACTAGGAAATGGCAAGTAGTTCAGTTTAATCAAAATGTAAATATGTGAAGGGGAGTAGATGAGATAAATCTGGGAGATATGATTGGAGTAATCTTTTATAGGGTCTTGATGCTAGGCTAAGGGTCTATATTGTATCCTTTAATTAGGTAATTTTATCCTTTAGGTAAAGGTCTATGAGTAAGGGAGTATCATTATCAGATCTTTACATTCTGATGGTTATTTGGCCACCAGTGTGAAGAATATGCCTGAAAAGGCAATGGAGAACATCATGATAAAGGGAAACAGACTTAAGCATGTTTCTTATTGCATCTGGTTGAAAAAAGTAGGATAAGGGATGTCATTAAGGAAATATATGATGGGTCATGTAGCAAGTGTAAGGGATCATAGATGAGTAGTTCAAGTGGTGCCCTTATGCTCACAAAATGTAAATGAGACCCTTCGGATGACCTTCAGCACATTTGATAGAATCTTATGAGTGAACACGGACCTAAATAACATAAGTAAATCATGGATGGTTTTTGAATGGCACCAATGATAACATGATTGCTTGTCCACTTGAGCATTAATATTTTCAGATGGAGAACTGAAATATAGAAAGTAGGGAGACCATTTAGGAAGATATTAAAATAGTTGGGATGAGAGTTAGTAGTACTCCACACACAAGTACAACTGGATATACGAAGTGAAAGAGATAGAAGAATTAAAGGTGACTCTGATGTGACTTACTTGAATGACTGGAAGGTGGGAGGTTTGGAAGTAGGGTAATTTTAGAAGGAATATGGTTAGCTCATATCTTTGAGATCAAGTACCTTATTTTTGCCTTTCCTTGTACTGTCAATTCTTAGCACATTCATTGGTACTCAGTAAGTGCTTAATGATGATGAACTGATAGGATAAACTTGGATCGTTAGTGGCATATCTAGGTGAGAGATGCCTAACAAGCAGGTTGAGGTGTGTGGGCTTGAAGCTTACTAGAGAAATCCAGTCTGAGGATTCCAGATCTGAGCCATCTGAATAGCTCATTGAAACTGAAAGAGATTGTCGAAGGTGAAAAATTATCAAGAAAGAAGGGGGACTGAGGACGGATTCTTTATGGGATACCCATACTTAGGGTATAGGTAAAGAAGGAAGTTATGCCAATGAAAGAGAAGTAGATGAAATAGATAGGTGAGAGCAAAGGAGAGAGAGAGTGGATGGGGGGAGAGAGAGAACATCATGGAATCCAAGGCAAGGGAGCAGATCCAAAAGACTATGTGGCTTTTACTTGATTATCACCATAACATTCTGGGCTGGATGGTGAACACTTAATCTCCATTTTGCAGATAGAAAGATGAGGTTCAAAGAATCTAAATGACTTGATCAAAGTCTCACAGTTAATACATGGCAGTCAGTCCTGGAACTCAGGTTTTCTGATTCCAACTCTAGTGGATGTATCCTTATATCTATGTTACTTGTTAGAACTCACTTTTGGTGTATCCTGCTAGCTCTGTTAGTTATCTCCAAGACTCTGAATAGACCTGTAATATGTAAGTGACCCTTTATGTTATAGCTCACTTCCTTGGACTTGACCCCTTGACCATTTGGACCTTTAGTGCCTCCCTGAACCTTCAAGTCCTACGGAGGTGTTCTGGAGTCAGCTCATACCAGCTTGAGAGAAATGATTGACATTTTCAGTGTAAGAATTCACACCCAGAAAATCAGCAAAGGCTACAAATCAGAACTCAATTTATGGTGGTAATTGCCTAGATTTAAAAAAGTGATGGAAAACATGTTAATAATCCTGATTATGTTGTAAATGTTTTAGATAATACATTTTATCCCTAGATAGGGGTATTACATTAGAACTACCTGAAGAATCTCTAAATTTGTTCCCTGTACTCTTTCTAGATAATCAGAAGGTGTATAAAACTCCCACCTTTGAAATACCTACAAATATACCTGAATCTCTCTGGGCTACATCTTCTACCAATGTAGACCTATTTATATCAGTTGTTCCAGTTCAAATTAGGACAAGAGGTGGCCCACCTCCATCCATTCCTCAATATCCATTATCAAAAGAAGCAATTGAGGGAATTACCCCAGTGATGCATTCTTTAATTAAGCAGAAAAGAATAATCCATCTTGCGTTGTCAACACACCATGGGGTGTCCTGCCTTGCTGCTGTCATGGGTCACCTGGACCAGCTGCTCATGGAGAACTTCAATTTGTGGCATGGTTGCCAGGTCCTCAGATCCTTTTGCAGCTTCACCAACATCATCGGCCCTAACAGCTCCATAAAGTCAAACATGATGGATGTGCTGAGCTTCGTGATGGGTGAAAGAATGAGCTACCTGTGTAGGAAGAGCCTGCAGGAGCTGATCCATGGCGTGCATGTAGACCACCCCTCCTCCACCACGGCCAGCTATTGTCAGTATATGTGGAGGACAATGGTGAGGAAAATCCAAGAAGGGTCATCAGAAGATTCCAGGTTTGACTCCTGGCTGGTTCACTAGGCTTTAAGGGTTAAATGGTAGGAGTTCAACAGAAGTGAGGAGACCAGTTTGATAAAACATTTAGTTTAATTTGAGAAGTACAGATAGAAAATAGAAAGGAGGAAAGAGAGATTATTACTCTAATACCTTATGACTATAACTAAATTCTAACTAAATCCTAATCCTAACTAAAAATTCCAAAAACCCTACTCTGTCTTCAAGGACAGGTTCTTCTGCCTGGCCAGATCAGGCCTAATCTAAAATACTCTACCTAAATTAGATTCACTAACTACCTATGTACACCAATAAATGAACAGCCACCACCCACAACCTCCTTCAATAAGGTTTTATCCTTCAGTTGTCAGTAGTAAAACTCAGACAGATCAACCTCCTGCTCTCTAGGGATCCAGAGGCAAAAGCCCTCAACTGCCAACTGATTCCTTCCTTATATATTTCATCTCCTAGGTAAGGGAATCTTCAGCTCTGGCTAATTGGCACCTGCTAGTTCTCTTACTTAGAAATCCTTCACTCTTCTCTTTTAAAGAGACAGAGGGAGATATTAAGAAAAACCCTTTAACTGGGTGTTATTAAATATTAGCCAGCACACCCTGCCTAAAATCTTTCCTACCCACTTTGAAATCACAGCTCCCTCCCTCCTAGTCTTCATGTTCATTTTTACCATCCTTCCTTACATCATCTTATGCAGCTGTGATAAGAGAATGAATCTTTCTGAAGCCAAAGCTTTCTCATTCATCTACATGCATGATTCCATGATTTTTGCTCAGAAAAGCAAATGGAAAGAAGGGGAATTTGGCATATAATATAGTACTGGACTTGGAGTCAGAGGTCATGGATTCAAATCTTATTCTGTTGGTATGACCTTAGGAAAATTACTCCCTGAGCCTCAGTCTTCTTATCCATAAAATGAAGGAGATATTGGTCTAGACAATTTGGGGTGCCTCCTTCATCTCAGAAACCTCATCTCTTTTGGGGTAGGCCAGCTGATCTCTTTTTCTTTAAGTCCTGATCACATAGGAGTTTGCATGATAGTCCATGTCACATAGTAACCAAATGTCAGAATCTGGATTCATACCTACCTACCTATCCTTTCTTTTAGCTTCCTCACTTCACCACGGGTTGATCAACTGGTGATAAAAATATCTTTTAAACTTTCCCTTCATTTGCAGCCCTTTGAAGGACATTAAAAAGCAAACCACTGAGCTCCTGGATTTTTAAAAGTCTTTACAGTTTGTTTTTGCTTTGCTTTGCTGGTTGAGAAAGTTTTGGTTCAAGTTATAGCTGTTTACATAACCTTTACAGATGATTCCTCGGGTTCTTGAAGAGACTTCAGTCATCTCTGAACCCTTTTCCATTCATCTCCATTGAAATATCTGAGCCAATCCCAAAATTCAAAGCCATGATGAATGAGATTGGGATTCATTTTAATAGGTGCTAACTAAAGGTCTTTCATTTCCCTGTTGGAGAAGTAAGCAACCCACCAAACATTTTTCTGTTCCAATACTGTTACGCTAACTTGACTCTGCAGACAAGAGACATTCTGACAGTGAAGCTTAAAAAGTCAGCAAAGCCCCGGTGGCTTTCCTCATTTGGCAGGGTGGGAGGTATTTAGTGCAGTCTGGGAGCTGGGGCCTCCTGGCTAGAAGTGGGCAGGGAGGGAGGACACTCATGCAGGGAATGTGGAGGTTAGCAATTGTTCAGGTTACATCGTTCCTACCCTGCCCAGAACTCTCTAGAAAAGAGAACTATTTGGCTGCTGAGGATCACTTCAGAGTTCACAGAGCTGCAGCTAGCAATTTTTGCAGTGGCACGAATGGTGATGTGCTTGTGGAGGGGTAGGAAACCCATCTCCCCCTCCCTGCCCCTCACCATCCAGGAGTTTCTATGTGACTGAAGGGATCTGGGGTCAGTGGTTTCATCCTCTAAACCATCATTTAAATGTTTCAGTTTATCAAGCTTGCTCTTAAAATGGGAAACCCAGAACTGGACACAACACTCTAGATGTGATCTGGTTAAGGCAAAGGACAGAGAGATTCTTGCTTCCCTCATTCAGGACAGGAGGACTCTCTTAATGTAATTGGTGATTATATTAATATTTCTGGCTACTGCCACATAGTTGATTTATGATGAACTTTCAGGTTGTTGATACACCGAGTTTCTTTTTTACCTCAATTATTGTCTAGTCCATCTTATATGTTTGCAATTGTTTTTTGAACCCCGAAGTGGGGGATTTTGCATTTATTCCTATTAAATTTCATTTTGTTGGATTCTATACAGTATTCCCCCTTGAGGAGATCTTTTTGGACCCCAAATCTGTCATCTGATATATTTTACCTCTTAGCTTCATATAATCTATACATCTCATAAGTATGTCATTTTGCTTTAATATGTTACTAATAAAATTCTGTACCTACTGAGGACAAGGAGAGAGGCTACTGGCTCTCTGTTTGAGATCTCCCTCCAGATTACTATCTATTAATCCTGACTCTTGGGATCTAGTCATCCAGCCAGTTCAAAATCAATCAAGTTGTAAATCATTTAGTTACCTTTTCATCTTGCCCACAAAAATATAGTGACTTTATCAAATGTTTTCCTTAAGCATAGAAAAACTATTTCAGTGGCATTTCCTTGATCTAATAAGTTTAAACTTTCTTTGGTAGCCAGTGAAAGGAAGAAAAAAAACATTTATTAAACTCAGCTATGTGCCAGGCACTGTGCTAAATGCTTTATAAATATTATCTAAATTAATTCTTGCAATAATCTTGCAAGGTATATGTTGTTATTATTTGTATTTTACACTTGAGGAAACTGAGGCACACATAGTAAGTATCCGAGAGAAGATTTGAACTCAAGTTTTCCTAACTTCAGGCCCAAGGGTCTATCATTATAGCACCTAGCTTCCTAAAGGTGAGGAAATATTGAAGATTTACATTAGGGAAATGATGTGGATTGGATCTATGTTTTAGGAAATGTCTGACAATGGTGTATAGGATGAATAGTACTCAAGGAGACCTGTAATATAGGTGATACAGGCAGAAGAGAGTTAGAAGAGAATTTGTAGAGAATTCTTTCTTCTTTCAGATAAATTTGCTTTACTATTTCAAAAATTGTCCTACCTTGATCTAAAGGTTGCTCTTTAGTGCCCTGGGCATTCTAATAGACAGTGAAGGAAGGAGACCACCTAATTCTTTCTGTGAAATGTTTGTAGTCTGTGAAAGCCAAGAGACCATAAGTAAGAAAGATGATTACTTCTGTATAACTGTAAAGAAAGCAATTGGTGAAGCAATGAATTTAGTGCTTCATTGGAATTAGGAAAACCTGATTTAAAATCTGAACTCAGACATTTACTAGCTATGTGACCCTAGGCAAGTAATTTTAACTGTTGTCTGCCTTAGTTTCCTGATTGACAAAATGAAGATAATAGTATCTACCACCCAAGGTGGCTGTGAATGGAAAATGTGAAAGCTCTTTGTAAATCCTAAGGAATTTACATATTAGCTATTTTTTTTTTTACTTTTTTTTTTAAACCCTTGTACTTTGGTGTATTGTCTCATAGGTGGAAGAGTGGTAAGGGTGGGCAATGGGGGTCAAGTGACTTGCCCAGGGTCACACAGCTGGGAAGTGGCTGAGGCCGGGTTTGAACCTAGGACCTCCCGTCTCTAGGCCTGACTCTCACTCCACTGAGCTACCCAGCTGCCCCTCATATTAGCTATTTTTAACTATCATTTTAGAAATTTTACATAAAGGGTCTGATACCTAGGAGTTAAAGTTTCAAACTTCTTTTTTTAATTTTATTTTTATTGTCACAAAAACACATTTCCATATTTGTCATTGTTGTAAGTGCATACTCACACAAAACAAAAACCCTCAAATAAAACTATAAACACACTGATGTGAAAGATGACTCCAACAGTTCTTTTTTCTGGTGGTGGGTAGCATTCCCTGTCATAAGTCTTTCAGGATTGTCCCAAATCATTGCATTGCAGAGAGTAGCAAAATTTCACAAATAATCATCATACAATATTGATGTTATTTTGTACAACATTCTCCCATTTCTGCTTATTTTGCTCTGCATCAGTTCCTGCGGACCTTTCCGGTTCTTTCTGAAAACATCTTGCTTGTCATTTCTTATAGCACAATAGTATTCCATTACAAGCATGAACCATAGTTTGTTCAACCATTCCCTCAAATGATGGACATCCCCTTAAATTTCATTTCTTTGCCACTAAAAAAGAACTCCTATAAATGTTTTTGTACAAGTAGGTCCTTTCCCCCTTTTTATTATCTCTTCGGGATAAATACCTAGTAGTGGTATCAAAGGGTATGCGCAGTTTTATAGACCTTTGGGCATAGTTCCAAATTGCCCTCCAGAATGGTTGGATTAGATTACAACTCCACTAACAATGCATTAGTGTGCCAATTTTACCACATCCCCTCCAACATTTACGATTTTCCTTTATTGCTGTATTGGCCAATCTAATAGGTGTGAGGTGATACCTCAGTGCTGTTTTAATTTGCATTTCTCTAATCAAGAGTGATTTAGAACATTTTTTTATATGATTATTGATGGCTTTGATTTCTTCATCTAAAAAATTGCTTCTTCATATCCCTTGACCATTTGTAAATTGGAGAATGGCTTATATCCTTATAAATTTGATGCAGCTCTCTACAAATTTGAGGAATTAGACCTCTATCAGAGAAAATATTTTTAATTTAATATAAACAAAATTATTCATTTTATACCTTAAAATATCCTCTATCTTGTTTGGTCATAAATTCTTCCCTTCTCCAAAGATCTGCCAGGTAAACTATTCTGTGTTCCCCTAATTTAGTTAGAATATCACTTATTATATCCAAATCACATATCCATTTTGACCTTATCTTGGTATAGGGTGTGAGATACTGGTCTATACCTAGCTTCTGCCAAACTGTTTTCTAATTTTCCCAGCAGTTTTTGTTAAGTTTTGGCCTTCTAGAATTGTTTGACCCTGTTATCTATAGAGTAGATAGATGAAGGTTAATGCAAAGAGGTAAGTAGGCTATATAAATGAGAGCAATTCAATCTTTCAGTAGAAAAGGGAGTATGTCACAGAGCACAGAGTTAGCACTCTCAGATCTGAAAATCATCTCTAACTCCTTTCCAGCTGTGTGATGGTAAGCAAGTCCCATAATTTTTGTTCAGTTTCCTTATCTTTAAAATGGAAGGGAAGGGGAATAATGATTTATATAGCACCTATCCCATGCCAGGCACTGTGCTAAAAATTTCACAGGTGTTATCATCATTTGACTCTTATAATGATCCTTTGAGGGAGATGCTGTTATTCTCATTTTACAGTTGAGGAAACTAAGGCAAATAGAGATAGAGTGATATTTCTCTAATCAAGTGCATTTCTGAATTCCTATAGATAGTGAGTGTCTGAGACTGAACTTGAGCTCAGGTGTTCCTTGAGCCACTGTCACCTAACTGCATAGCAAGGATTATAATTGGGACACTGCTTACCTCACAGGTGTGTTGGTAGGTTGGTAGGTAACAGATATTGAGCATTTACTATGTGCTTAGTGTGCTAGGCACTGGGGAAATAAAGAGATGTCATGAGATAGTCTTTAGAGACAGTCTCTGCTCTCAAGCAATTTATATTCGAATGGGGGAAGATAATACATAAGAGAAGTGGGAAGAGATAAGGGGCATGCACTTTGGTGCAAAATCTTTTGAGTTAGAGAGGAGCTTACCTTCTAACTGGGGGAGGCAGTACATACAGGGGATTGCTGATGTGTTTGGAACATATTAGTGTTTGGAACATATTAGATGCTTAATAAATGCTAGTCAATTTGACTTGACTTGACAAGAGTGACAGGTAGAATTTTTGGAAGTTATTAAGCTCTTTTCGTTATTTTATTAAGTTGTTTTATCAAGTTATTATTAAGCTCAATTAGATTAGAGATAAGAGTTAGTGTGTGGTAGGAGAGGCAGGAGCAGGGTGAACGGTAAGAAGATGGGCAGTGGATTGCTGGTTGGCTCATGAAGCATCTTGAGATGAGAGCTGCGGCTAGGTAACTAGTCAGCCATGGGAGTCCGTGCTCATTCAGTCATCATTCAGTATTAATTGGCTATAGAAACTACCTCCAAACACATACTAGGTGTCTGTGTGATGGTGAACCAGTCACAAGCTGTCTTTGCCTCAATGTTTTCATCTGTAAAATAGGTACCCAAATCAGAAAGACCTGGTAACAACTTCTACTTCTGACACATAATGACTGTGTGACTCTAAAATGGTCATTAAATCTCTCAGTGATCCCTATGATCCTTTTAAGATGTTGTTATAGAGCAGTTGTTACTGTGTTTTGGTTGGAGTAGTTTCCTTATCTGAATCTCAAAACAAATCTGAAGCAAATCTGAAGCAAAAAACAAATGAATGAATGAATTTTTTGTTGTTGATTCATTTTCAGTCTTGACTGACTCTGATCCCATTTGGGGTTTTCTTGGCAAAGATATTGGAGTGGTTTGCCATTTTCGTGAATAAATGAATGAATGAATGAATGAATTGGGCTAGTTGAACTAGTTGACATCTAAAGTCTCTTCCAGCTGAAAATTCTAAAAACAATGAACTTCAGCTGATTCTTAGTCAGTATATAACTTTGGGAGCTCATTGCCCGGTGTTACTATTACCCAGCCAACAACTTACTCTCAAGTTAGAGAAGGGAAACTTCGGTTTCACAGTCAATGGTCAGCAGCAAAGTTTTACTGACCTGCAAAACTTTTACTAGTGCAAGTCCCTGTTTTTAAAAAAACCTATAAACTTAATTCCTTCTATAAAGTGGTTCTTCCATCTCTCTTTATCCTTCTCCTTCTACCTCAGACTCTCTGCTACTCTCTCACTCTTGGCTCTTGGTCTCCACCGGCTAAACTCAAAGAGAGCCACTAACTCTGAGGCACAAACCCAGAGGGTTTGGGGCCATGGAGAAGAGACTCTGACTTTTTTACTAGCCCAAAGTATGGTTTGGGATTTGGTCTTCCTAGTCATCTCATCTATCCATTCCTTGAATCTTTTCATTTGTTTCAAATATGGGCTTACCTCAGAGATATTATGGTTCGATTCCAGACCACCACAATAAAGCAAATATAGCAATAAAGCAAGTCATATGAATTTTTTGGTTTCTCAGTCTATATAAAAGTCATGTTTAAATTATACTGTTGCCTGTTAAGTATGCAATAGCACTATGTTGGAAAAACAATGTACATAGCTTAATTAAAATATTTTTATATTCTTTAAAAAATGCTTAGCCTCATCTGAACCTTCAAGTGAGTCCTAGTCTTTTTGTTGGTAGAGAGTCTTGTCTCCATGTTGACGGCTGCTGACTGATCAGGGTGGTAGTTGTTGAAGACTGGGGTGACTATGGCAATTTCTTAAAATTAGACAAAAATGAATCTTGCTGCATCAGTTAACTCCTCCTTTCAACAAAGATTTCTACATAGCATGTGATGCTGGTTGACAGTCTATCAACCACAGTAGAACTCCTTTTACAATTGGAGTCAGTCCTCTCAAACTCTGTCACCTGTCACGCTTTATTAACTAAGTTTAAATAATATTCTTCAATATTGTTGTGACTTGGGGAATGGGGAGGAGAGAGAGAGAGGGAGAGAGAGAAAGAGAGTGAGAGTGAGAAAGAGAGAGAAGCAGAGAGAGACAGACAGAAAGACAGAGACAGAGACACAGAGAGATAGAGAGAGAGGGAGAGGGAGAGAGACAGACACAGAGAAATAGAGAGGAAGAGGGAGAGAGACAGAGACAGTGAGAGACAGACAGAGAGAGACAGAGAGAGACAGAGACAGAGAAATGAGGAATGACTGTTTGGCAGAGCAGTTAGAGCATGTACATTTATTAAGGTTCGTGGAGCCCCAAAAGAATTACAATAGTAATATCAAAGATCACTGATCAAATATTACCACCACATATATAATTATAATGAAAAAGTTTGAAATACTATGAGAAGTACCACAATGTGACACAGACATGATGTGAGTTCATGCTGTTGGAAAAATGGTACCCACAGACTTGTTCATTCTTGCTTGATATGCAGTTACCACAAACCTTCAATTTATTAAAAAAAAAAGTGAAATGCAGAAAAAGTAGGTATGCCTGTAGGATGAGGTAAGCAAGGAGATATTTTGAGAGGTCCATTAGAATCTAACCCCTAGATGTCATTTACCTTGTAGAGATAGCACCTCACTCTCTCAAGTTCTAGCCTTCCCTTGAACAAAAGTCCTAGAATATAGCTCCCAGGGTCTAATCAGAGCATTCTGGAAAGCAAGAAAATACTGAAAACTAGACCTCTTACTCTGATAATTGAAAGATGGAAATGGACCTTTGGAGGCAGAAAAATTCAAAGACTTGGGGCTATTTAACTTGAAACAAGAAAAGTTTATTTTCTTTGACCTGACCTGGAGACTGTTCTGTGAGTTTGAATTATTTGGAGCTGAATGATTTAAGTGGACTGTGGAAGTTTGCTCTTGACACTCTTAGACTTTCAGTGTCAAATCAGCTAGCAGATTTCTGTATCCTACTATATGGTCAGAGAATACAAAAAAAGTGCAGCCTGCCTTTGAGGAGAGGCAGCACAGAAATGGCTATGTACAAGCAAGATATCTACAGAGAAGTTACTGGAATCAGTGAAAACTTCTAATAAAAGTTCATATTTTTTACTGAGTTTTGAAGGAAGCCAGGAGGAAAAGAAAAGGAAGGAAAGAATTCCAGGCATGAGGAACAGCCAGAGAAAATGCAAGGAGTTGGGAGGTGAAGTGTTTGAGGAATAGAGACCCCCTTAGTGGAGGTGATGAAGGAGATCTGACTCCTTCATTTTTTTCCCAGAGTTTCCTTTTCTACAGTCACTTGGGTGTATTAGATATTAGATATTCATTTCTATATGACATTAATATTTGGATGATATTTTAGCAGTTTTTTCATTTTATTTTAATAACATTGTTTAGAGCCGTAATCCCTTTTGGTTGTATGCAAATGTCCCTCTAGTACAGGAAGAATAGTCAGATAGAAGATATTTAATCTATTTTCAAAGACTATTGTAAATCTCAGTGATCATATATTGCTCCATATTACTGTGCTTAGCACAGTGCCTGGCACATAGTAGGAGCTTAACAAATGTTTATTGATGGATTGTTTCTTATTCCAAAGTCTTAATGTTGAGAGTGCATGGATTCTGCCTCTTAACCTATGAAAAACTAATTGTCGAACACATTTGAGAAATGAAATAAATTAACTACAAACAATGGAGTGAGTTTATCTGGGGTTGTACAAGCTGAGGGGAGTGGAGAATCCAAGAGTAAAAGTGACTTTTCTTCTGACCCCAACACCAAAGCTCTTTCAGTATTTTGCCTCTTCTATCTCCATAATATTCCTGTTATTCTTCTCTTTGTTTCTATTCACATATCCACTACCCTAGTTCAGGTCATTATCACCTCTCACTTGGCCTTTTAAAATAACTTCTTAGCTGGTGTCTCTGTCTGAAGTTAATGTCATAGGTAATAGTTGAGTGGCAAAGTCAAAAGATGGTTTTCAAGTGTGAGTAGTAAGCTTGAGGTATGGAGGCAGCTGGTGGCACAATGAATAGAACTTAGGAAGACCTGAGTTTGGACCCTGCCTCAGATATTTAAGAGGTATGTAATCCTGGACAAGGTAACTTAACTTCTATTTGCCTTAGTTTCCTCAACTGCAAAATGGGGATAGTAATAGCACTTTCCTCCCACTCATTAAATCCAATCCTCACTTTTCAAATAAGATATAGAGAGAATCAGTTACTCACCCAGGTTCAAATGTCTAGTCAAAATATGATGCAGGATTTAGACTAAAGTCTTTCTAGCTTCAAGTTGAACATACACTGGGGTGGTGACAGATAGTGGACAGCTTTGAATATAAGGCAAAGGAGTATGACCATTACTTAGTATGCAATAGGGAGTCATTAAAAGGTTTCCTTTTTCCCTCTTCTCTTGTTTTCTCTTCATAACATGGCCAAATCTATGAATAAAGAAGTCAGGCAATACTGGTGGTGGGACAGGGTTTTTAGAGATGAATGGCAGAGATTGGAAGACCAATTAGGAGGTTTCTGAAGTAGTTCAGACAGCAGCAATAAAAATCTTCAGGAAAGAAGTATCATCAGCTGTAGAGAAGAGGGGATAGAAGTAAAAGATATGATGGAGAAAGAATTGATGGAGCCGGCAACTGACTAGATACGAAGACTGAGGGAGAGGCAGAGGTCAAAGATAATATAAAATTTGAGAATTGGGCAGACAGGGGGAAGGGTGATGCCAGTGATAAATAATGAAGTCAGAAGGAAAAGTAAGTGTGGGGATGAAGACACAACCACCACCACCACCACCTCCACCACCACCACCACCACCTCCACCACCACCACCACCTCCACCACCACCACCACCACCACCACCAACAACAACAACAACAACAACAACACATATAGATCTTTAATGTTTACAAAATCTCTTTTCTCTCCACAACCTAGAGAGGTAGACATTATAAGGATTGCATAACAATAAAATGGGCTTTGGACATTTTACCGGGACAAGATGGGAAAAGGGTTTTCTTTTCTCCACCGTGGGCAGAAATACATTGGTTCCAGATTTAAGGAGGGATTTGGGGTGGGTAATCTAGATGAAAACTAGTTAAGAAGGCAGCGTGTTAGTGTAACAAGCTTTCTGGACTAGTAATGACGAGAAAGAAAGTGGAATCAGAAGTTGAGGAATGTGAGTTCTCTATCAGTTGGCCTATGGCCAATTCATTAATTGACCTGCACATCCCTTCATGTTTATGAACTTCATTCAATTTTTATCTTTTAAAATGTGTATGTGTTCAGGGGTTACTCGATGACCCCCCACCCCATCCAAATTCTTTCTATCTCTAAGATAAAGTGAGTTCAAGATCCAGTGGACTTGGCAGTGTATTTAGTTTGTGCTAGAAGTGTGTTGGTCCAATTACATGATTTTGTTGGTGGGCTTTACTCTCTCTTTGTAAGTAAAAATCCTTTTGCCTCTACCTCTGCTTTGAGAAGGCAGGGGATTTAGGAAAAGAAGAAATTGATTTTGGAGCTATAATTGTCTAAATAACGAGAGACATTTGGGAATCACTGGCATAGATCTTTAAAGGCAGTTTAAATTATTTGACTAGTATGTAGTAGGCTTCAAATTTAAGAATGGTTTGGAATTAGAGCTGGTAGAATGGGAATAGTCTTGGGCAAGTTCTAGCTTTCTGATTTTTTTCCTTGAGAAGCTGTAGATTTGAAGGGTATCTGAGTTCTCACAAGTGACAACATCAAATCATTGCATGTCTTATTATCTTAGAAAACTATCCTAGTACCCTATGTGGCATAGGGTATCTCTCCTTAGAAGCACTAAGGTTCTCAGGCCATATTCTTGAGTGTTAGTCCCAGATTTATGCAGGAGGTGCCAGCCTTAACCAATTCAATCCAGAACCTTTTTATTAAGAGTCTACTATGTTTAGGGTACTATGCTAGGGGCTAAGGATATGAATATAGATTTAAAAAGTCCCTCCCCTAAAAGAGATACATTCTCCAAGCAGGGGGAATATAGCATACAAACAAAAATGAATATACTAGAGAACTTATAACTTGAGGAGGAGAGAGTTAAAAAACCCCAACCCTTAGATCTGGAATAATGAATTCTCTTATACTCATGTTGTCTTTTTAGATTTTCAGGTAAATATTATAGATGTAGTTTCTTTAGGGTTCTCATGTAGTTTCTGAGGACAAGGTTAGGAGGGAGTGGTACTCACTTTTTACACATAGTTGGTTCCTGTAAAGTGTTCAGTTAGGAAAAACAAAGCTTTAAAGCAAAGTACAAAATCAAAGATTAAAGAATGTAATAGCTAAAATGGCCCACAGAGATCATCTAGTCCAACCCCTCATTTTACTGAGAAGGTACACGGAGGGCAAAGAGATGCTGAATCAGTGCTTTATAATGCAAAGAATATTGAATTTGAAGTCAGGAGATCTCTTTTGGGAAAGTCAATTTAACTTATCTAGGCTCATTTTCTCATCTGAGTGCAGGGAAAATTTTATTTTTTGACTTTGTAAAAAAACATAAATTATTTCATCTGATCTTCACAACAATTCTGAGAGGCAGGTGCTATTATTGTTCTCATTTTGACAGATGAAGAAACTTAAGCATTGATAAATAAAGTGACTTGTCCTGGGTCAAAAGCTCCTAAGCACTAGTGGTCATTTGAATCCAGTGGTCAATCTGAATCTTATTGACTCTAAACACCAACGTCTACCTACTGTACCAAGTTAACTCTACTTTCTTCTCATCAATGATTCTAAACAACATGTCCTCAGTACATCGAATATTTTCACCAGGCTCTTCTGACTCTCTTCAAGAGTTAGTCTGAATGGCTAGTAAAGGCCTCCGAACTTCAAGCTGGATCTGACTTGCTTTCTAGACAGTCATGAAGACTGAGTGACCTGGCTCATAGACACAGTCTACACAGTCCATCCTCCAAATGAAGCTCCACTTGCTTGGCCATAGTAACAATGACAAAGGAAATTAAGAATACTCTGATACTTTTTCCTGATGACAGCTAGCACTCTCCCAGCATCCCATGAATGGTGGGGAATCTTGTTCATTTTCTGAGTTTTAGGTCACAGAGCTAAAATGCTTTAACCCAACTGGTGAAACCAACAGGGGAAAATAGAGGATGCCAAGTCACTAGGTCATTAACATGCCTAGCTTATTGAGGTTTTAAGAAAGTTTGAAGTATTTGGATGAGTCATACTCTACAAAGCCAGTATTTAATATCAACATTATTTTTTCTATCTTCTACTCCATACTACCTTATGTTATCACCTATGATAATTTATGATTATAATTTTGCAGTCCTGATTAAAAATCCTATTTGAGGGCTTTGCGGAGTGATGTTGAGCTGGGACATCACTGAGGTTTCTCCAACAGAACATACACTCTGACAGGGCCAATGGAAAAGAGGTAAGAATTTGCTCTGGCCCCAATAATGTACTTTTGTCAAGAATTTGCCTGGCTCATTTCAGAGAAGCTTGTCATCAGGAGTCCAGCCATCAAAGGATGAATGGATTTTTGGTCATACGTATCTCCTAAGATGAGTTTTGAATGGGTAGACTTAGCACCCACCTGATGATTTATAATAGTAATATTAATTACACAGTGATTTATGGTTTTTAAAGCACTTTACATACATTGACTCCAAAAACTTCTGAATCTTTGAAATTTTTCATGGTGAAACAAAAAATGGTCTTCTGAAGGGCATGACTTTGAGCTCATCATCTGTGTATTTCTTTCCACCTCTGTAATATGAAAGGGTTGTACTAGATAATCTATGATACTAAGTGTGGCTTCTTACCATCTCTTCAGTTCTGACTCTTGTATCATATAGTTTTGAGCCCTGATAATGATAAAGCTGTTTCTTCCATGCCTTGGGACTTGGAGTGGGAAAGCAGTGTAAGCAACAACATCAATGAGTTCGAGTGAAATTCTTGAGAAAACCTCACTCTGGTTCTTGCTGAATAAGATCCCAATAAACATATTGCAAAAATGTTTGCTTTTGGGTGTAATTTTATCCTGAAATTCACTAAAAGAGTCTCTCTCTCTCTCTCACTCTCTCTCTCTCTCTCTCTCTCTCTCTCTCTCTTCTCTCTCTCCTCTCTCTCTCCTCTCTCTCACTCCTCTCTCTCTCTCTCTCCTTCTTTCCCTCTCTTCTTTTCCTCTCTCCCTCTCCCTCTCACACACATATATACATTTATGTACATATAGATATATAAACATACATGTATAAAAACTGTTGCATTTGATTATGCTTTTGCAAGGAATTTTTTTGGCTGCATTTCCTGACCCAGTCTCAGTTGAGCTGTTTCTTCATTGGGCTGAACTTTAAGAAATAGAGAGAGAGGGGATAGTGACCCTCTTATGGAGTCTCAGCTGGGGCTTTTATTCCAGGTAGACTCCAGGCTTAGAGAGGCTTAAGTCATTGGATTAAATGACTTATTAATAATGATAATAATTGATTAGCATGACAGTGGCAACCCACACAAACAAAAACTGTGCTGGGGCCTTTGCATTCATTGGGATACAATATACAAGGGCTTGAACTGAACTCAGACTGTCACAAGCTGGTACACTCTTTAAACAATATGGGGCTGGCCATTGCCCAGGGCCCACTGTGGCTAGACCATTTGGTTCAGACAAAGAAGCGAGTTGTTTGGGGCATGATTTTTGTAAAGCTGGGGGCTGGAGCAAAAGCCAACAGGTAACAGGTTGAATATTACACAGCCAAGCTTGCTAACTAGAAGGTTTTGAATGGAATAAAAAGGCTGAGGAGTGTTGGGGGGAGGTGCTTGGAGAAGGAAAGGAAAGGAAAGGAAAGGAAAGGAAAGGAAAGGAAAGGAAAGGAAAGGAAAGGACAAGGGGTTTAAGGTGATAGCTTCAAATTTGACCTGGCAGTTTGTTTTGAAAATTTGTCTCATTATCAATATGGCATCTTTCTGTTTTGTGTACTCATTTTCTCTTTATCTAGTCTGCCCTCTGCCACAGTTTATGGCATCTTTTGTTATTTCTTTCCTGCTTGTTTCATTTTGCCCATCCATTGTTTATTTAATTTATTAGTTACTGGATTATATTCTATACTATATGATCTTATTCTTTCTCCCCCCCCCCCCATTCTCCCTCCCTTACTCTATTCCTTCTTTTCCTTTTTTACCCTTTTCATTCTTTCTACCCCTCCAACCATTCCTTCTTCCACCTCTCATCCTCTACTCTTGCTTTCCTGACATTCTTATGATCTTCTTCCCTCCCTTCTCTTTCTCCTCATCATACTTTTCCTTTCTTGTACACTCCTTTCTTTTCTTTTTTCCCCCTGTCTGGTCAATTCCCATCTTATCCTACCCTCTTCTGCTCTCTCTTGCCCTGACTCCCTTCCCTTCTGTCCTCTTCTTCCTTTCCTTTCTCTCTTTGATCCTCCTCTCTCCATCCTTCTTCTTCCCCTCTCATCATTTCCCCTCCCCTCCTTTCTTTCTTCCCTCCTCTCCTCTTCTCTCACTTCCTCCCTACCCTCTCCTCTCCTCTCCTCTTCTCCCCTCTTCTCTCCCCTCTTCTCTTCCCTTTTCTCTCCTCTTTTCCCCTCTCCTCTCCTCTCCCTTCCTCCTCTCTCTCCTTTTCCCCTTTCCCTCCCTTCTACTCTTCTCTCCTTTACACTTCTCTAGTTTTCTCTTTCTTCCTCTCCTCCCCCTTCTCCCCTCTTTCCCTCACCTCTACTCTGTTCTCCTCTCCTCTCCTCTTCTCCTCTCCTCTCCTGTTCTCTCCTCTCTTCTCCTCTCTTCTCCTCTCCTCTCCTCTCCTCTCCTCTTCTCTCCTCTCTTCTCCCCTCCTCTCCTCTCTTCTCCTCTCCTCTTCTATTCTCTCTTCCCCTCTCCTCTCCTCTCTTCCTCCTCTCATCTGTTTATCTATAAGATCCAAATTCTTGATTTACCTGCAAAACAAGACATCACTCATCCTGAAAGAACTGTTTAAGAAATCCTTGGATAGTTCAGCAGTGATATTCTTCCCCGGCTACCCCCGTCAAAATAAAATAAATTCAGTCAGCTCCTGCTGTGTGTCCTTAAATCCATTCCCTCCAGCTTTGCTGGTTTGAAAGCCTGTACCCTAGAAGGGGCCTCCAGCATTTGCTGGCAACCCTGCTCTAGTCTGATCGCCACAGATAGTGCTTTGGAGTGAAAAAAAAGAGGGGGGGGGGAACCCTCTCATTGGAGATTTCAAAACAGATCCTACATCGTTCAGAATCCTGTTCTTGTATAATGGCAGGACTTGGGTTAGAGGGGCTGAGGACCTAGGTGTGTGTGTTGAGTGGGGGGAGGGACTATGTAGCTACTAGGAACAAATAAGAAACTTAATTTTTATATATGTATATATTTATATAATTACGGGTTTCCTTTGGCATGTTCGGTGTCTTTTCCTTTGGCATCCAGGGTGGGTCCTATGCAGTTCTGACTTGCAGTCCCTACTGAATATTCTCACTCTTGCTGTTTTTATATGTGTGTGGTGTAACTGGGGAGGGGGTTGCTATGTTTTTGATCTGACTTGTCTGACAGATTATTTGAATCCAGCCCACCTTTCCGCACATGTCAAACAGATGGGATCATTGTTAAAAGCCTTGAGAGATCCCTGGCTTAGCGGTGGGTAAGAGAGGGAGGGTGGAAGGCAGAGGGGAGAGTGGAGGGGGAACTGGGGAGGAGGAAAGGGGCACCCTCTCCTAGCTCTGCATGAATCACACATCGAGACTGACAGGAGGGCTCCTTCTTAGCAGGGATTTTGTTTGGGGGTATAGAGCTGGTGAGGGGTGGGTTGGAAAGAAGAGAGAGAGGTAGGGTTTTGGTGGGCAGGATTATGATGTCACAGCAAAAGTTACAACAGGAGGAAAACATAGAAATGGTTCAACCTTTTTTTTTTCTTTAACTTTGGACTGCCAAGAGCTGAAGTGGAGAGTGGTGAGCAAAGGAATGAAGGAGAGAGAGAGAGAAGAAGAAGAAGGGGAAAGAGGGAAAGGAAGAGAGACAGAAAGAGGGAGAGAAAGAGAGGGGAGAAAGAGGGGAGAGAGAGGGAGAGAGAGAAGAGAGAGAGAGAGGGAGAGAGAGAGAAGGAGAGAGAGGGAGAGAGAGAGAGAGAGAGAGAGAGAGAGAGAGAGAGAGAGAGAGAGAGAGAGAGAGAGAGAGTAAACTGGAAGCTGGATCTTTGTGCAGCTGCTTGAAACCTTATGAATGGATTACTAGTAGCCGCAACCCAGATGGGAAGCACTGAGACATATAGGTGATGCAAGAGAATTTTTAAATTAAAAAAGGAGAGGAATTCAGAGCGGAATACTTCTCCATTGCTATATTATTCCTCCTTGAAATGAATGGTATGAAACTTTTGGGGGGGATGGGGAGGGATAGTTTTTTCCCAACTTCTTTTCTTACCTGGTCATCTTTCCCTTTCTTTCTAGTTACTTTTACCTTCTTCTCATTTGAGATTCTTACTTTAATCTCTAGCTTTCCCTTTTTCCTTCCCTCCCCCTTTCTCCCCCCTCCCTTCCTTCTCCCTCTTTCCTTCCTTCCTTCCTTCCTTCTTTCCTTCCTTCCTTCCTTCTTTCCTTCCTTCCCACAATTTTTATTAAAAAGAAGTTTCATAAGAAAGCTGATTGCAGCATGGGGGGAGTTGGAAATAGAAAAAAAGCAAGAAATAGGAGGTAGGAAGAT
>NC_058133.1:70797614-70891964 GCF_016433145.1 Gracilinanus agilis
GCTGCAGGTTGGGATGAAGGAGAGCCTTAGTGGAAGTTTAGTGTCCTGAAAAAACAGCTGTCCCAATCAAAGTGACTCTAGCACTTCCATTAGCTGTTCCTTCTTGCTTCACTCCCCATCCCCATTCTGGTGTGCCACCTCCTCCCCCTATATTAGCTTGTAGTTCTGTGGATGAACCAGGGGAGGTATGCTGGGCTTAAGGGTACTGGGGATGACACTTGTGGTTCTGACTGGTGGGCTGCTCAGTGTGGCTGATTCGGACCTAGGCTGGGAGCATAAGCAGTCCTTGGTCCTCAGGGGGCAGCTGAACCAGGTGTCATCAGAAGGAGAACAGTGTTGGCTGGGGGCTAGAGCCCGAAGACCCCGAGCTGCTCCCCTGAATCATCTCTTTGGGGTCTATCCTAGCAGAAGAGTGGACTACTTGCTTCCCTACCCCATCAGGGAGCAGAGAAGCCTTCCTGTAGGAAATAGTAAGCCCGGCACTGAGGCAAGAGTTACGAATCATTTTCTTCAAGATGAAGCTAATAGACAAGCAAGGAGTTTATCCACACTACTGAGTGGGAGTCGAGGCAGGGGTACTCTTGCCCCCCAGACAGAGGACAATCCTCGTGAGCCGTCTGATGACATTCACATTGGGAGTCAAAGCTTCTTGGAGTCTCTGAGTGAGACTGGGACCAAAGAAAGAGCTGCTGCCGGCACTGAAGCCCCCTCGTACCCACAAGGACCAAAACCAGAATCCCAAAGAAAGAGGGAAGTGAGGATCAGACACCGGAGAAAGGCACAGGAGAAGAATGCAGAGAACTTGGGGGAAAACCCCAACTGGGGAGGAGCAACCTTTTACTCCCAAGAAGGGATGCCTATCCTGTATTTCTCTGGTAGGCGGGAACAGCTCTTGCTTCGCCCAGAGGTGATGGTTGAGATTCCCCGGGAAGCATTCACGGTGGAAGCCTGGGTTAGACCAGAGGGAGGACAGAACAACCCAGCCATTATAGCAGGTAAGAGACCCTCTGCTTTTCTTGGGTTCTAAGACCCTGGCAAATGGGACACTTGCTCTGCTGGGGTGCTGATTGTGCAGAATTATAGAATGCAAACAAAGCTGGCAGGGCACCTGAGTGCAAATCCTACCTTAACAACTGTATGACCCTAAAATAAATCACTTAGCTATCTCTGGGCCTCAGTTTCCTGAAAGACAAAATGAAAGAGTTGGACAAGATGATGTCTAAAAGATTGATTCCATCTCCAAATCCTATGTAATTGGAGGAAATAGGTTAGGAGTGAGAAGAGAGGGGTAAAATGCAAGAAAGGCCAAGAATGGAGATGGTTGGAGTTACATGGAAAGGTTTTTATTCGTTCTACACAAGATGAGCAACATATGATCTCCACGGCAGTGTCACAACTGTAATTGTCTTAATCCATCGAGTTTCTCCAACTCTTTTCTAGGAGTTCCTTTCCTATTCCAGACTTTCCACTAAGCTCTCTCATCTTCTAGAGAGAAAGGACATTCTTTGACTCAGTGGCAAGATTGATGAGGGATGGGATGAGGTGGCAGGTTCCAACAGCCTTCAAAATCAGAGGTACTGTCATTTCTTTGCTGGGGAGCTGCACTCAGAGCATAGCTGGATTATTAGAAAGCAGGGCTTCTAGCGACATGGCAACAGTGGTTCTCCACCACCCACCCTGGCCCATCTTAATGCTCTTCCTTGAAACATCCTTGGACTTTAGGAGAAGAGATAGCTATCTCTAGATTCAGGGAAGTCTTCAGCCCCTAAACACAATGTAACCAATGTAGAGACAGTAGATCCTAGAGGAAAGGGCATAAGTGAATTGAGTTGTAGTCTTGTCTTTGCAACTAATGGTGGCAATTAATTAAATCAAGCAAATGTCTCTACCTCAGTTTCCTCTTCTGCAAATGGAATCCTATCCTCTAATTCCTCACAGTAATGTTGTAACGTGAGGTGCTCTATGTGGAGTATGGGAAATATATGTAGAACTCCATGGTTTACAAATGCTACCTGCTAGGCAGGTGAATGGGAGGAAGGGCAGCTCTAGTTCCTTTAATGAAGAATTGAATTTGCCACCTTATAACTTACCATTCTATGGTTGTAAAAAATAGGGTCATAAACCTCAGAATGGTCCCTACCACAGGGTAGACAGTAAATATTTGGCAAATTGAACTAGTTGACTCTTTGTGATAGGAAAGCCTCTCATCCAAGGAGGAAGAACTTGGTGTTACCATTGTTATCAAAACCGAGACAACAAAATTTATTAGCTGTTTGACCTTGGCCAAATCTTGCTCTTGGCTTCAATTTCCTTTAGTGTAAAGTGAGGGAGTTGTACTAGATGATCAATTCATGAAATTTAGAGAATCTCAGAAGTGTAGGTCCATTTTAAAGTTGAGAAAACTGAGGATAAATAATTTTCCCAATGTCACATAACTAGTGAGTAGCAGAGCTGAGATTTGAACTCAGTTCTTTTTACCTCAAGTCTACTAGTGTCCAGTCATTCTTATAGCATTCAATACTTCTTCTAGTTCTAAGAACCACAAATGTTTGCCCCAGGTTGCCAACAAAGTCAGAAGACAGATTGAAATGGAATCCCCAACTGTTTGGAGAGGCAACTGCTTAAAGTTTAACAGCTTCTTCCATAGTTGGTGGGCAGGGAATCTGTAAAATCAAGGACAAGTTTGAAATCTGTATAGGGAAGGAAAGGTGCACAAGTGTCTCCCAACCATCAAGGCAATATTGGCACACTCGTTCCTGATGTTATTTCCCTTCTATTTTGATCATAATGGCAGCTTTGAGGACTGGGATAATCAGAAAATGAATATGATTTTTAGCCTTTTCCTCCTCTTTCTTTTTGGAGGTTAGGGAGGGGAGATAGAAGGGACTGGAGACTGGGAAAGGTGGTGGTGGGGAGTAAGGGGAAGTCCTTCTTCTGGTGCAAAAGGCAATGAAATAATACAATAAGATGATTCTCTGATCAGGGCTGGCTGCTTTACAGATTTCCCTTTCTCACTGTGTCCTCTTCTGCCAGGGAGACTGCTCTCTTGCAATTCAGCCTAACAACAGTAACTTTGCTCTTGCAGTAGCAGGAAAAGGGGACCTGGGACCAGTTCCCTGGCTGGGTAAAAGCAGAGTGCAATCCAAAAAATATTACAAAGAAGAAACTCTCGGAACCCACCACACTTAGAAAGTATTCTGGGAACCTTAGAGTACTACAGAAATGTGAGCTGCTATAAACTTTTAAACCCTTGACTTGAAGAAAGGCATTGCTTGCTACCTGCCACCAGCCCTTAAGTGTCGAGATAACTGAGATTTTGGTTCTCTTGTCTTTTCTGTTTGGGTGCCTGTGGACTTGGACACAGATGAATTTTCTTATGGTTATAGGTCCTTCTCGAAAGTACTTACCTGAATTCTCTAGATCCATTGATTGTTCAAAATGTGCCATAGTTTCCCTTCATCCTATCTTATTATTAGGCAAGCTACTCTGTAAGGATTGATCAATCTGGAAAAGCCCTGATGCCCCTATCATAAACTGCCTTACCACTTTAGTTCTCCCGTCTTCCCCTATCTACTTTTTACAAGGACGGAAGAAGAGAGACCCCTATCAACAGGAAACAAAAACCAGCTTCATTTTTTCCACCCTCCATCAAATTCCATGTAATGAGCTTGCTCAAACATTTTTAAAAAGTTAATGTATTGAATCATGGTCTGGATCCCATTGGGAAGGTGGGGGCTGATGCTGTGGATGCTCACCCTTGGGCATTTCCAACCAGACTCTCAAGAGGGCTAAAAACAATGTGATGCAAATGAAGAGATCTCTGACTGGGAGCCTGGAGCTGATTATTACTCTGTGCTCTACCACAGTCTATGTACCCTTAGAGAAATCATGTCACTTCTCTGGCTTTAACTGGTCAGTCAATAGGGTCCCTTCTCCCTCTCAGATTCCTTTCTACTTGAGCTTTCTCTGCTCTGCAGAGTCTCTGAATAGCTTGTAGCCCTTTTGCTGGAGAACCATGAAAGCTACAATCCCCTCCATGGGGAATACAAGGCTGGTTTCATACTTGATTCCTTTACTATCCATCAACAAAACCTTCCATACACTTCTCCCCCTACACTGTCCATAGTTCTGCTTTAGTCCCACGTCAGCCTTAAAGCAAAGAGGAATGGTAAGAGGACCATGTTACTCCTAGAACTTTGTCCCACAGCGCTCCCGACTTCAGTCCCGATATCCCCTCACTATAACCTGGAACGCATGGTCTACTTTGCCTGGCCACTGGGTCTCACTGGCTCCTGGAGAGGGGAACCCCAGGAGAGGCTGGACCTTTGGGAATACTTCTCATATGGGACACTAGGTGGCAGTGTTGCTTCATGCACAGATTGGTCAGCAACAATCCCGGAACCCTATGGGGGGAAATGGCACTTTGGGTCTGCACCTGGTTTGGACAGCTGCCTTTGAAGGCGTGGTCCTTCCTACGGGTGGAAATAGCCCTTTCTGAGGAGCGGAGGTGATTTGGGGTAGTGACATCCTCGGGTTGTGGCTGGCTGGGACACGGCACATTTAGACACTGGAGAGAGAGAGGGAAAAAAAAATCTATCTATCTATCTATCTATCTATCTATCTATCTATCTATCTATCTATCTATCTATCTATCTATCGTGCACATATATTTCCCAACCCTCCCCCTGGGCTAGCAAGGTAAATTGACTTTCAGCGTATTCTACCGCGTTATTTTATTTAGGGATGAGGACTTTTGATTCATTCTGCGATTCCTACACCCCAAGCCCTGAACATTCCTGATGTTCTTTAGGAGAGGACTAGAGCCTGGCTTAGCTTCCCTTCAAACTTCAATCTAAGTTGTAGAATCTCAAAACTGGCCGGTACCTCAGAGGATATGGGTTCTAAACCGTTCCCCGAGTGGGAATCTCCTCTACAGTTCCCCAACAAATAATCCCACAGCCTGTGTTCCAAGATCTTCAATGATGTCAGTCCATTTCACCTTGGAACAGAATTGTTAGGAATGTTTTCATTTTATATGAAACCAACAAGTCTTGACTTGTTCCTCTGTAACTTCCACTTATTGTTCCCAGTTCTGTCCTTAAGGGCTAGGCAGAACAAGTCTCATGCCTCTTCTGAAGAGTGCCAATCTTTAAAGCAATGGGAGAAAGCATTTTGGAAAAGGGGAACCAGGCTCAGTGCCCTGCTCTGCTGTAATTCATTGGGTTCTTCATTGAAAGCCCTCCTGAGTTAGCTGGTCACTTAGGGACACATGCTTGCTAGCAACTAGCCTGAGGTGAGGATACCATTTTTGGTGAGCCACTGAGAAGTCACCTTAGGAAGTCCTGGCTTTGAGCCAAATTTAGATCAATTCTTTGAAAGTTTCACCTCAAATTCTGGATTTCAGATCCTTGAATGACTATTTTTTCTCATCCCTTTTATTTTCCCACATTTTCCAATGATGACTGAGGTTACATGGACTCCCCAAGTTCCAGAGAGGCCCATGGCAGAGCTAGAGTATGAAACTAGGTTTCTTTTCTCATGACATTTCAGAATCAGAAGGCTGGAAGTGAACCTAGAGATCATCTAGTCAAAAGCTTTCATTTTTTTAAACCCTTACCTTCCAGCTTAGAATCAGTACTATGTATTGGTTCCAAGACATTGGCTTAGGCAGTGGGGTTGTCACTTGCCCAGGGTCACACAGTTAGGAAGTGACTGAGGCTAGATTTGAACCCAGGACTTCTCATCTCTAGGCCTAGCTCTCAATCTACTGAGACACCCAGCTGCCCCCAAAAGCTTTTATTTTATTGATCTGGAAGATGAAGGTTAGACAAGTGACTAACCAAAGGTCATACAGCTGGTTAGGGGCAAACCCTAACCTAAACTTCAGACCTTCTAACCTCCAATGCTCTTTCCACTCCACCATATTCACTCATCACTTCTCAAAATTAATTGCCTGCTGGATTGTGCTTGTTTGGTTGTGTCCAACTCTTCATGACTCCATGGATCATAGCACCCCAGTGGGGTTTTCTCAGCAATTGACATTTTCTTCTCTAGTGGATTAAGCCAAACAGAGGATAATTGACTCAAAAGAGCTAATAAGTGTCTGTGGTTGGAATTAAACTCAGATCTTCTTGACTCCAAGCCCACTGAGTCATCTCCATGCCTCTAATGGTCTTTCTTCAGGTTCATCTATGTAAACCTTGCCATGACTTTTACTTCTAGATAAGTTCCCCCATCTTCTCAGCCCTCCACTTGGGCTATGACCTGACCTAAGCAGGCAGATCTGAGGACTCCTTTAAACCATCCAATCAGAAGACTTACCGTGAACCATATAATAAATATTTATTAAACAACCATTATAAGTAAAGTAGAATGGGAAAAACAAGGATGCATTAGATAAAAGTTAGTTCTCTAAAGAATGTTACAGGGTTTTAAAGGATAGCTTCCAGTGGTCCAGACTAGAGGTATCAAACCCAGGGCTTATGAGATGCTATACTTTCAGTGCCGCCTGCACTAGATTAAAATGTAATTGGGAACTATTAAACAAAATAAACAAAAATGAAACAAAACATCAATAATGTTAATATATTGTTTTCTAAATCAATTTTAGTCTTGAAGTGTTTTCATGGCCCTTATTTCTATTTGAGTTTAATAACACTGGTCTAGGCATCTCAACAGTGGTGATTTAGAAAAATAAATGGCTTGTTGTCTTGAAAGTTCTTTTAATATCCTAAGGTTTGTCACTGGTCTCCATTTTTCATTACACAAATTAAGTTAATATCCTACAGGGAATTTTTGTTTTTTAATGGGTATATATTATTATAAAATGGGAAACATTTGGTTTGCTGCTGCCATTGATTTCTATCCTCTGTCCTTCTTTACATTTATCTGTTCTATAGTTTTATCCATCTTAAGTCAGAATGTTTTCAGAACTAGCTTAAATGCATCATGTTGAAAAACTTTGACAAAAGAGAGCTCTTAAAAATGATAGGACTGGGGGCAGCTGGGTAGCTCAGTGGAGTGAGAGTCAGGCCTAGAGACAGGAGGTCCTAGGTTCAAACCCGGCCTCAGCCACTTCCCAGCTGTGTGACCCTGGGCAAGTCACTTGACCCCCATTGCCCACCCTTACCAATCTTCCACCTATGAGACAATACACCGAAGTACAAGGGTTTAAAAAAAATGATAGGACAAAACAACAAAGAAAATCTCACATTACCCCCTTTGCTCAAAGATAAAGGGGAGCAAAGGAACGCTAAAAGGGGAAGAACTTTCATTTAATGAGCATGTAACAAGACTATGTGATACACTTTAGTCAGTTCCTGATTGTTTGCCCATGGTTAACATGTGGGACTTGCAAGTAGTGAAGGTGGGACAATGGGATTTCCCCTAGTTTTGGTATGTTCACATCTATAGTATGACAGGTGGTGGCCTTAATGACTCAGATTTCTGTAGTTGTTTCCTCCCAACAACCCTGCAAATTAGGTAGTACAAGGTTCCTTATCTCCACTGTACAGATGAGGAAACAGACCCAGGAGTGACTGGGTCAATGTCTCCCAGCTAGAGTCAGAGCTGTGACTCAAATAGAACTCTCAGAAATCCTAGGCCAGTGCCATCTCCATTCAGCAATGCTGAATCTCTGGTTAGTAGATGACATTTAGAAATTCCTTTATAAGTTTGTAAGTTTTAGCAGGAGGAAACAAACAAATGAAAAATGCCTCCCAGGATCAAGTTAATGAGGAGGGAAGAGTAGAAAATGATGTCCATCTACAAAAATTTTCAGATCAAACCGTATAGTACAAGTTGAAGAACACAGTCCCTCCCTTCCTAACTTCCTCAGCCCAGAGTGATCAAATGAGAAACCTGGGTTTATTCCATGGTTGGAGTGCTTGAGGAGCTGTGTGGCTAAGAATTTGGGTAAAAGGAGATTTCTGGAAGTTGGAGCTCCCTCAGTGGGGACAGAGGATCATTGGCTCAAAGATGTGGATAAAAGAGGTCAGAAGATTACTCCTGTCTATTGCATCCTCTTCAGGGTTCTAGGTTTTTGCTTTGGTTCAGTTTTTTTTCTATCCAGAAACTCTCCTTAGTAGAAAGATTGAGAACTCTTTCTCAAGAGAAGCAAGAAAATTCTATTGCTTGGGGCAATAAGGGCTGATCTAGAGAGGGTCCATGAATATAGGTGATAGGGAAAAAGCCATATTAGCATCTTGGGGTAGACAGTTTCAACTATTTAGGTTTTTATTTCTAGCACCTGATGTGGTGGGTAAAAGCCCACATTTGTGAAGCTTTACTGGTTGGCATGATGTTTTTCTCTCCTCAAACTCCTCTAAGCCTGTCATCTCTTGTATCTTTATGTGGCAACCTAAGAGGCTTTCTTCTCTTCCCAAATCCTCTCTCCACGGCACTGAAGAGATTTTTTTAACCTTTTACCTAACATTAAATGCTCCATATTACTTTTCACCTGGATAGGCACCAAATGACATCCATACCGAGACATTTAGCTCCTCAGAAGCAGAACAGGGTCAGATTATGATGGAGCAGCATCTTTGAGAGGAAAAAGAGAAGGGAGAAGAGGGGAGGAGAGAAAAATAATACCAGGATCATTTCCTTAATTGTGCCACGAGCTCTCTCTCCTAGATTCTGTCTGTGCTTGGCCCAAGAAAGGTTTAAAGTGTCTCCTTGCAGCTGCCTCTATAGGCTAGTTGTTTGGTATTTGGATATTTGGCACACAGGTGTTTGATTTGGGATTGGGGAGTCAGCCAGGCTTCAGAAGGGTGGGATTTGGAGAAAAAAGAGGAGGTAGAGTGAGAGTGTTCAGAAGTTTGGCAATGAGAGAGAATTATCCATGAGAAAAAGCCATGGACATGATCCTCTAATCCTACCACCTTTCTCAGACTCTTAGCACATGGATCAGTCATAAATTCTTCTTGCCTCTTCATCTTAACCTCCTTGCCAACCCACTTCCCTTGCTCCTTAGACATTCATGCTTTTTTTGTGTTTTGTTTTGAGACTGGTCTCCCTGTCTCAGAGGTGGAAATACAAAGGCAACTTGGCCACTCACAAAACTTTTCCCAATATTGTTCATCAAGGGAGCTTTTACCTAATCTGTTTTCCCACCGGGGGCTAATTTTTCTCCTCCTTAGGTGACCAGGTGGCCCTCTACTTCAAGGGTCCGCCATATTGATATAGGACTTAATCATTACCTGATTAGTTTTATCTTTCCTGTAGCTCAAAATTCCTGAGCTCAAGTGTTCCACCAGTCTCAGGCTTCCCAGTAAAGCAGCAGCAGCAGTAGCTGGGTTTGGAGGCATGTGCTACCAACCCTGGCTAGACATTCACTGTTATGTGACTTGTCTTAGGGCATTCTCTATTACTTTTAGTAAGGAATTTATGAATTGGATGGACATGCGATAGAAGTAGATGGCATCACTAGCTATAAACTTTTGGAAACCTGGCTAGGTTTCCATGGTTCTTCAGTATTTGAAAAAGGGGGAGAAGAAGCCAAATGGGCCCTATGGAGTCCAGTACCAGAGCAAAGATTCTTGGATTGCAAATGTTCAAAGGTGCCTGTGGAAGCTTTGGAAGGTGGAAATCACCCTCAATTTCCCAATAAATCTAATTTCCTTGGCTGTTCTCCAAGACTCTCACCTCTGGTTTTATGCTTTCCACACCCCATCTCTTCTCCTTTATATTTCTTTACTATTCCTCTGTGGGCAATTCTGCCTGATGAATTCAGAATGTGCTAGCCATGCAGCTAACTTCTGTTCTTTTCTATCTTTATGCCTTTGTTGACAAGACCAGAGAAATAGAAGAAGAAAACAATACATTACTTTTTGCTCAGAATCTGGATTTCCTGAAAATCCCTTGACTCCAAGTCCTGGTACGCAGTTGGTAAGAGGATTGGTGTCTGCTTTGGGACACGGAACAAAATTATCCTCTGAGTTATAACAACAACAACAACAACACCAGTACTCTAAGATGTGCAAAACATTTTAGAAATATAATCTCTATTGGTCCTTATATCAATTCCTGGGAGGTAGGTACTGCTATTATCTTCTTTTTACATATGAGGAAACTGAGATAGACCAGGGATAAGTGATTTATTTAGGGTCATTCAGAAAGTGTCTAAATGAAGTGTCACCAACTTTTACATTTGTCATACAGTTTGCAAATCTGATACCTTCTAGAAAGAAATCATCTACATCAAATCTATGACCATAGACTAAACCCAATCAGAGAACCTTTTCCAATCAATGATAAATATCAGGTTTAAAAAACATTCTGCTTTTTTTCTTTTCTTAAAAAAAATTTTCTAAAACCCTTACCTTCTGTCTTAGAATTAATACAGTACATTGGTTCCAATGCAGAAGAGCAGTAAGGGCTAGGCCAATAATTCCCAAACTGGGTGCTACTGCCCCCTGGTGGGTGCTGCAGCAATCCAGGGAGGCCATGATGGCCACAGGTGCATTTATCTTTCCTATTAAATGCTATTAAAATTTTTAAAAAATTAATTTCCAGGAGGCTAAGTAATATTTTTTCTAGAAGGCCAAAAAAGTTTGGGAACCACTGGGCTAGGCAATAGGGGTCAAGTGACTTGCCCAGGGTCACAGAGCTGGGAAGTTTCTGAGGTCAGATCTGAACCTAGGACCTCCCATCTCTTTGTCTGGCTCTCAATCCACTGAGCCAGGCAGCTGCTCCTACAGCTTTTTTTCTTTTAATGCAGAAATAAAGCTTGTGTGACTCCATTCCATTTCATTCCACAAGAACTGACAAGGAAAGTGATCTTAGTTAAGAACTGACGCCCAATAGGGCTCATAAGTGGGAGAACAAGATTAGTGGTTCAGTATGAACACATAATGGTGGTACCTGGAACTTTAGATCTCAGAGTGTTTGAAATTAAGGAATTGCTCTAACTACCAATTAGAGAACCTTAGAAAAGTAAATGAGGTCCTAATTATGTTGTATTTGGACTAAATTGCTGACTTGGATTAAAAATTATTTCAACCTAGGAGAAGGTGCTAGACAGTTTAAAAAAAAAAAGGACAAGTAAATTAGTCAGTCAATGGACTTTCACTGTATGAATGCTGGATTTTCAGTTAAGAAGACCTGGGTTCAGATATTGCCCTGATACTAGCAATTTGGCAGTGGGCAAATCACTTAACCCCTTCTGAGCTTCAATCTCCTCAACTTCAAAGTAGGCAATAATGATATTTCTATTGTTAGGGAGATTATGAGGGTGAAATTAGATGATATATTAAAGTATTACATAAATGTGTCAGCTATTCATTTATTATTATTTTTTAAATATCAGTTTTCAGTTTGTTAAATTAGTGCTGTGAAGAACTAATGTTAAACTCAAGTCAATGCTCTTACCCTCAAGAAGCTTATAGTTTAATGGGGGGAGATAAGACAAACATAAGCAATAAATGAAAACACAAGAAACATAAAATCACATACCTAATTTCAATCAATGAATCAATAGATATTTGTTGAGTATCTCCTTCATGCCAGATCCTGTGTTCAGTGCTGGGTATGATTGCACAAAGAATGAAGGCATCCCTATTCTCCGGGAACTTATATTTTAAAGGGAAAATTATGTTTTACTACTTGAAAGCTTGCTAAATCCAGAGCTTAGGAAAGTGTAAAGCAGTGGTTCCCAAACTTTTTTGGCCTACTGCCCCCTTTCCAGAAAAAATTAGTACTTGGCGCCCCCTAGAAATTATGAAACTATTTATTGAACTCAGAATAGAATGTGATACAAAAAAAGTGTGGCCATCACTGCTCTCCTGGATCGCTGCAGTACCCACCAGGGGGTGATAGCACCCACTTTGGGAATTACTGGTGTAGAGGGACAAGACTCTTTAGCCCCTGGAGGGAAATTGATGGGAAAAAGTGAAAGAACTATTGAGAAGGCTGAGAAGTTGGAATATAATGTCTAGGAGTGAATTGTCTGCCCTACTCCCTGCCTTTGGCTTAAGTGTAGGTTGATGGGAAATTTGCTCTTGGGCCACAATCCCTTTAACTTCAATAAGCCTCAGTTTCCAATGAAGGAAGTAGACTTGATGACCTTCTGAATCCCTCTTAGCTTTAAAGTAAAGATTCTACAATAACCTAGTTGCTATCCTGTTACTTACTAGATAAACTAGAAATTTAGATGAGCATTGAATATCCTCCAAAAATCTGATTTCTGCCTCTGTCCTCAGGCTGATTTCATGCTATTCTCCTTCATGCATGCATTCTATGATAAGATCAAACTAGGCTTCTTGCTAGTCTCTCTTGTCCCACTATGTTCTTCCATCTCTGTGTCATGAGAACCATTTCTCATACCTGGAATATACCTTCTGATCATCATCTATTAAAATAATCCTCTTTATCAAAAGCCAGTCCAGGAGCCACTTCTTTCATAGATGCTTTTTGTGCTTATTCTCAACTACCAACTTCAAAGTATTTTGCTAACTCTAAACTGCTAACATCCCTAGAATATTTTGCTTAGATTTCCTCTTTGAACCCATCCCATTCTATTCTGTACCATGATTGTTGCTGCACATGTCCTTTCCAATAGCATAAAAAGTCCTTAAGTTGGGGAATTATGCGCTGCTTTTCATCTTTGTATCTCCAGTCCCAACCACAAAGTCTGGAAAGTGGTTAATGCTTAATAAATTGAATTGAATTACCCAGAACTTCTCTGAATTCTATTTTTAGGATGAATGCAAATCACAACAAATGCTTTCCAGGGAAGCTACCAGTGCTTTCTAGGAAACAGGATACCAGTCATATGCTGTAGCACAATTACTGTAAAAACAGCACTTAGCATGTCTTACAGACAACAGGATCTCTTAAGTGTTTGTTGAATGGATGAATTGATTGAATAGGGATGGGAGGACCTATGGTTTTGCTGGTCCCTTTAGGCAATAAACATTTCCCAAGCTCCCACTAAGTGCTGGCCACTGTGATTAGTGCTAAGGATACAAAGAAAGACAAAAGACAACCCCTTTCAAAGATATTCTGAAGATGCTCTCATAATGGGGGAGATAGACATATAAACAACTGTGGACAGACAAGCTATATTGTCCTTCAGTCTTTTAAGCTGTGGTTACTCTTTGTGACTCCATTTTGGGGTTTTCTTAGCAAAGACACAAGAGTGGTTTACCATTTCCTTTTCATTTTATAAAGGAGGAAATAAGACAAACAGGGTTCAGTGACTTGTCCAGGTTCACACAGCTAGTTAAGTGTCTGAGGCCAGATTGTAACTCAGGAAGATGAGTGTTTCTGATTTCAAGTCCAAGCTCTATCCACTACACTACCTGGCTGCCCCAAAACAAGTTATATATCAGATAAATTGGAGATAATGAGCAAAGGAAAGGCATTAGAATTAAGGAGACTTAGGAACCCCATAAAAAGTAGGAATTGGAATTCTCAAATAAGGAACCAAAGTAGGTTCATATCTTGTCTGCAACTTGTAGTTCTTAGTGAGTTGCTTAATGCATTGATGGGTTAAATGACTCATCTGGAGTCATATAGCCAGTACAAGCCAGGGCCCAGGCCTGAACTCAGGTCTTTCTGGCTCTCTGGCCAGCTCCTTAACAATTACCAAATGGATAAAGTACAAAATCAACAACAAAAAAATTCAGTGATTTAGTTAAGCAAGTAGGACCCAATCCCCAAATTCTAGAAAATATTCCCAGAAAAATCTTCATCTTGTCTTATTCCCTAACCTTTTATTTCCATACCTACAGTCCTCTATAGTGACAGGTAATGTTAAGCATGATAACCTGGGAGCATCTGAGTCTTCAAAGGTTCAATTATATCCAGGCTGCAGTACTTGGACTAAAATGTTTTTAGAAAGGCTTTCAGCAACAATACTCAAAACAACAGCAAAAAAAGATTTTGAGTCTAACCAGAAAGTTAAATGAATAAAAATGCTGGCTGGATTGAATTGAATCAAAAATGCTCAAGTGCCTGAGCACTCTGGTTTAAATCAAGTTTTCCCAGGCCTTTTTTGTATTCTTCTCCTGTTGCTTGGCATTTGTGTCTCACCTTGCTGCTCAGGAGGGAAGGAAGGAAAGGATCTTCAAAGTCATGCAGTCTAATGCTGTAATCTTACAGGTGAAAAAATTGAGACCCAGGAACGTGGTCTGAGGCCATGTTGGAAGTAAATAGAAGAACCAGAATTTGAACCCTGGTCTATGGTCTTGAAATCGAACACACTTTTTAAAAAAATTTTACAAGTATTATATGTTTTTTTACTTGTATATTTTTATATTACAAGTATTTCTCTCATTTCTGTTTGTGTTATTCATAGCAAAGAGTGAGAGGATGAGTCAAAAGCCAGCTTTATGAGTTCCCTCTAAATGTAGGGTTGTAAATATTCATAGGATCACAGAATTTTAGATTTGATAGAGAACTGAGAGGCCATACGATCAAGTCTATGCTTGAAGACTGCCATTGATAGAGAAGATGCTATTGCCCTGAGGTGGCCCATTTCACTTTTGGATAGCTTGACTTATTTGAAAGTTTTTTTCTTTATAACAAACCCCTATTGTTCCTAGTAATATATTCTGTGGTCTAAGAGATTCATTCTAATTTTTCTTTCAAATGAGAGTCCTTCAAATTACTTGCCTATAGCCATCATCTCCTGCCCATCCTCAGCCCAGATTTTCTCTTCTTAAAGCTAAACATGCTTAGTTTATTTAAATTATCCCCCTAAGGCATACATTCAAGACCTTCCCCCATTCTAATATTCTCCTTTGTAGTGTCTTTCCAGAAGTATCACACTCCAAACTGAATGTAATATTTCAAATATGGTCTGAGTAGGTCAGCTATAGAAAGAATTGTCACTTTCTTCTTGATAGAAATTAGGAGTCTCTTAGCACAACTTAATTATGTATTACCATCGTTTTCTGACTTCCACATCACACCTTTGACTCCACATAAGAGACTTTATCAAATGCTTTTCTAAAACATAGGCAAACACTATTTGCACACTTGGCCTGACATATTTGCTTATCAATATTGTCAAAAAAGGATTAAAGTCAGTAAAGTCAGTATTAAAGTCCTCTCTTATGCTTGATAAAGCCATACTGGTTCTTTGAGATCAGTTCTTCAGTTTCTAGACATTTATTAAAATGTTACCATCTCAATGTTTCATTCTAGAATTTCCCCAGTAATAGAAGACAAACACAATAGCCTCAAGTTTATAAATTCTATTCTTTGAATACCTTTTGTCCATCCTATGTTGGACTCAAATATATAATTTCCTTAATTTTCCTTCCAAATGTTCAGATTGGCCTTTGAGGTAAAAAATTAGGCATTTTTAATGTTTCATTTATCTATTTACTAATTTATTCATTCATTCATGCATTCCAGAAATTTTTAACATCAAGTTCCTACTATGCTCAAGATACTATGGTGGGGTGCTGCTTGTACAGTGGTGCCATGGAGCTTGGCTATTTAGAAACTGGTTCCTTAAAAGTAGTGATACCTGGGGGCAGCTAGATGGCTTAGTGGATTGATAGCCAGGCCTAGGTATGGGAGATTCTTGGGTTCAAATCTGGCTTCAGACACTTAGTAGCTATGTGACCCTGGGCAAGTCACTTAATCACCATTTCCTAACCCCTACTGCTCTTTTGCCTTGGAACCAATACTTAATAATAACAGAAGGTAAGAGTTTTTTAAGAAGTAGTTTTACTTTTCCTAGAAAACTCTCTTAATCCTTTTCAAAATGGAAGATAAAACTAACAAGATTTGGTTATTATTAAGTAAACAAGACTAAAAGAAGCATAGTGAATAAGATGAATGAAAAGTAAGACAGTGCATTCTTAATATTATGAAATCAAATGCCAAATTTGGAAAAAAGACCTGAAATAAAAAGAAAATTTGAATTTATGGAGCAGATAAGTTAGAAAGTAAATTCTACACATTGCAAAAGTGTTTTCCATTTAGTGAGAGGATTATTTGCAGTTTCCCCTTAAATAACGGGTCCTTTTTTATACAGTATAAATAGAATGGGGAAGTTTATTTTTAAAATGTATAACATATACACAGCTTTCCAGGAATGCACCAACTGTGCAGTTTGAAGTACACCTGAATCTAATTGAAAGGTAAATGCAACGCTTCTAAGATACACACGAAAGCCATCCCTGTGGCCTAGCCTGTGCCTCTTAGGGAGCTGGTGATATTAGAAATAGGCCTTTAATGCTGCTATCTGAGAGTTACACACGAAGGCACCAAAAGGGGGGCAAACACCCTGAGCTTCCCAAGTAAGCCCCTCGATAAGGATGGTGTAATTAAGGGTGGAGAAAGGAACTGACATCCTGCTCTGGGCGCCGACATGTCTCGCTATGGCCCAGCATGTGCTGCTCATTAGGGTGTCTTATTTAAGAGTTCAAGATTGAAAAATACTACAGCCTCTGTCTGGATAGACGGTGAATGACTTCACATTACTGTCTTCCCTCTACCGCCTGCATTGCCTGCCTTTGACTCAGGGAGATTTGTTGTTCTTGTGTGGCATGAACAGGATTCTGAGCATATCGCTTTCCTGTTTTTGTTCAAGGGAGGCAGGCAAATAAGAAAGGACAAGCCTTCAGGCACCTCTCCACCTCAGCAGGGAGACAGCAGAGCATCCAACCACAGCTTCTCAACTCTCAGATGGTCATTATGTTAACCACAGACTTGTAGTGAGCAGGCACTGATCCTCTGTTTTTGAAATTCTGTAGTAGCAGGAGTAGCGATGGTCATTGGACAAATGGGAAATTTCATATCCCCATTCTCTTTGGGGATTTAAAAAAAAGGGTTTGAAATGACATCTTAAAAGAAAATTTTTTGCTTTAAAAATTACCCAGGATTTTTTTTTTGTAGAGAAGTACCAGATGTAAGGAACATTTCAGCTCTTAATAAATTTAAGCTTTTCTCCACAACTATAGGTCTCTACTTATCCATGTCTCCATGCCATGAGAGAGGGGAAACAAAAACAAAAACAAAATAACTCACTGAACTCTCAGTTGGCTCAAATGTACAGAAAGAAAATAAGGAAAGCTTTTGCCTATAAGCAGTGTTATAGATAAAGTTGCCAGGGATATGGGGATGATGTGATAACAGGATTCTGAAGAGAACCTGTTTTTTAAAATTTTTATTTAACTTTGAATATTTTCCCATAGTTACATTTTTCATGTTCTTTCTTTAATTCTCAGTAATCCCTCATGGGGAAAAGCTACTGATTGACTCAGGGTAAGACCACCAAGGCAACCTGCTTAGAAAATATACATTTTACGTAAGGATTTGGGAGCTAAACCACTGTTAAGCAAAGTCTCTAGTGGAAGCTGCTATGAACAACCTTTATCACTACCTAGTAAAAGTTAGGCCATGAAAATGATCCACTTTTATAGCTTGTAACTGATGGGGGCCCAGAAGGAGGTTACTTTTCCCATTTGAGTCTAAGACAGTTGACACTTAATATAGTTGACTCTATATTAAGTATAACTCCCTTATTTTATAGTTCAGGAAACTAAGGCTGAGAGAGGCTAATTGACTTGACAAGAGGCACAAAACTAGTGTCTGAAGTAGGATTTGAACTTGCATTTTCCTTACTCCAGGTCCAGCACTTTTCCATTTGAATTGCACTAAACATATTCCATGATGACAGCAAGACCTTTAAAATACATATATGACATAATATAATATTTAACAAAATGATATAATACACAATTGGTTATAAATATGTAATGAATTATAATAAATACATATATTAATCCATGTTTTTATGCCTTTCTTGATATTGATAATGAGTCATAAAAAAAGTTAAAAAAAACCCATCATGGAATGAAGAATGATTTTAACACATATAAGGAAGACAGCCTGTTGGAGGCTGGGAGCCTTTAAGGTAGCATTTTGTTTTGCTAAATCAAATCCTATCAAGTATCCAAGTACATTGGCATCATTAAGGAAGGCAGAGTTTCTGGGAATCCTATGAATAAGGAGATTAAAAACTGCATTGTATTCTGCCCTTCTATATTTGCAGCAACACATTTAATTATGAATGTGACATATTATGAAGGATATTGAAAAGCCAGAGAGCATTCAATGGAGATTAACCAGAAAGGGGTAGAGTCTTGTGTTCAGGACAGGTGCTGATCACTCAAAGTAACTTAGAATGTTCACACTGGAGAAAACTTAGTTATGGATTTGTCTTCAATTATTTGGAACATGAATTCAACTTGTGTTTGAGCTCCAGAGAACATGAGTAGAAGCAATGGGTAAAAGTTGCTCCCCCCAAAAGCAAATTAACTCGATAGAAAGAAAAACTTTCTAAAAATTATTCAAAAACAGGCTGGGTTGACTTGGCAGGTAGTGAGTGGTTCTCTCTTGTTGAAGGTATTCAAGCAAAAGGCAAGGCTAGATGCTTACTTGATAGATAGGTAGAGCTGATTCCCATGGGAGGTTGTTTTAGTTTTGCTGGCCACTGACATCCCTTCCAACTCTGAAATGTGACTCTATGACTCAGCTCGGTATATGTTGAGTTTGATGTGCCAGTAGTATATCTAGTTAGTGACATCTAGAAGGCAGATATTAATATAGAACTGGGGCATGAGTGAGTGGTTGAGGAGGGTGAGGTGGAGATAAGGATTTGGGAGTCATTTGCCTAGAGGTGATAATTGAAAGCCTTTGGAGGGGATGGATGAGATCTTTGAAGGAGAATAGAGAGAGAGAAGAGGGCCAAGGACAGAGCCTTGGGGTACATCCATATTGAAAGGGTGGAGGAAAGCTGAAGAGCTAGCAAAAAAAGATTTTGATTCTCACAGTTCCCTTGGAAGTTATTTTAGCATGGAAAAAAAATACTCTCTGCCTTTGCCTAAATATGAAGTGACCATTAGAAAATCTGTGGCTCTGAGCAAGCTTTGAGGCTTCAACCCTTTCTGGGTTGTGTACCTGAAGCTTCCCAGAAACAAATACAATATTATAGGGAGTGTTGAAGGACTAGTGGACAGAGCTATTCTGAGTAGGCATGGGGGCATGAGGAAAGAGAAGCACAGGCTTGAAACCCAAGACGATTTAGGATATTCATGATCCTTCATCTGTCTAGCACCTTAATGGAAACAAACTTGCTTAAAATGAATATCAAGGGCATCCTTGAACAAGACAAATAGAACCTGCATGTCATGAAAGAAGAATAAATAGGAATGTTGCAGAAGAGAGATATCAAAATGGAAAATAAGGGAATAATAGGAGAAGAAAGAACTGCATTAAGAAGCCATTTGCCTTTCTATAGTTGACCATGTAAGAGCTACAGGAAGTCTCTATCATCTCTACAGACTCCTCAAATGTGGGGCTGTGTCCAAGACACAACTAGAGTGTATCCTGTCCACATCCAGGCTAGGGTTGTTAAGCAGCATGAGAGTGATAAGAATGTAACAAAGAAGACATAAGTTCTCTCTGTCCCAAGCCCATTACTTACTAGCCATATGATCTTGGCCAAGTTAGTATTTGAATTTCAGTTTCTTTCTTTGTAAAACAGAGACAATTATATCTGCTCACCTCTCATGGGGTTGTTGTAAGGCTTGAATAAGATAATGGATTATCATTATAGGATCAGAGAAGTAGTGCTAGAAGGACCTCGAAGGCCATCTAGATGAATTCTCTCATTGTATCAGAGAGGGGAAGGAAAATGACTTGTATAAGAAGTGTGCATCAGAGGCAGGGTTTAAACCCAGATCCTCTGACTTAGAGGACAAGGCTCTGTCCATGGTAGCACGATGAATCATAAAAGTATATAAATATAAGCTTATTTTTGACATGGCTGTTAGTATTAGCCAATTACCCCTTTTGTATATATCCCCTTCTCTCCTTTGATTGTTATTACCCTGGTGGAGGCTGTCATCACTTCCTGCCTCATCTATTGCAGTTGCGTACTGTTGGGTCTGCCTTCCTCAAATCTTTCCCCAGTCTAGTCCATCTATATTTTCCTCCATCTACCTCCCTATTCTTTCTGATCCAGGGACCTCCCTGCTGTTCCTTGCAAAGGCTCTCCATCTCTTGCTTCCAGGTATTTTCTTTGACTGTTACCTTTGCCTGGAATTCTTTCCCTCCTCATCTCTACTTCATGACTTAATCTGGCTTTCTTCAAGTGGGAAAGTACTATGTATGCATATCCCTGATTTATTCTTTGTTACATATGCTACCAAGTGTGAATATTTTATCTTAATAGAAGGTCTACATAGGCTTATCAGATATTTAAGAATACACACACACACACACACACACATCCACATTGTGAATAACACACAAGTGGTTATCTTATTGAAAAGCTTATCAAACAACAATATACTCAAAATAGCCCAATCATGAAGTAAAGACCTAAAACAAAATGGAATTAATTCTCCTAAGTTGGAAAAATTTTTCCTACTCTTTTTTTTAGAAAAAAAAAGGAAGAAAGGAAAGAAAGAAGGAAGGAAAAAAGGAAGATACATAGTGTCAACCTTGAAAAATATAGAACTCCTAAAGTAGTTAGAAAGAACAAATCTTTAATCAGGACAAGGAATACAATGTTCTAATTGACCTTACACATAGTCATGCTCTAAATACTACACAGAGACAATATTCTGTGACTCTGGAAACAATGTCTCTAGGAAAAAGCAACTGGAAAGGAGATTTCCCCTATTTTTTTTAGAAAGGAAGAAAAAAATGATGGAAGAAAGAAGGAAGGAAGGAACGAAGTAAGGAAGGAAGGGAGAAAGACTACTCTTTTATTAAGATGATAAAACCTATTCTCACTTGCATAAATCTTAGTTAAAACCTCAGCTTCCAAAGAAGCCTTTTTAAAATCTACTGAATTCTAAAGCCTTCTTTCTATTGATCATTTCCTCTTAACCTGTTATGTTTTTTTTTTTTTTTTTGTGCATAGGGGTGTGTGTGTGTGTGTTGTTTCTCCAATTAGACTGTAAGCTCTTTGAGGGCAGGGATTATCTTTTGCCTTCCTCTGTATCACTAGCAATTAGCATGGTGCCTGGCACATAATAGGCCCTTAATAAATGCTGGTTGATTGAGTGATAGAATTAGGGATTTGGGGGATAGTTTTGATTTAGGAATTTAGAATTGCATATACCTATAGTTTCACTTTTTGAAGGTTTATCAATTAATCAACTAGAATATACTGAGCACACTTAACATGAGTGCCAAATGCTAAAAATACAAAAAACTAGAAAAAGCAGCCCCTTTCTTCAAGGAGCTTACACTTTAATGAAAGACAACATGTATATAATAATCGACACATACAGGCAGAGGGGGAATGGATCCTAGAGATCATAGAAAGCAGTTGGAATTTATTAGGTGTGAGTGGAGTGACATGGGTAATATAAGTTTCATGACTGTTGTGAGGGTGGGTGGAGGATTGGAAAGGCAAAAATCACAAGTCTAAGTTGTCCTATCTTCCTATTCCTATGTTTCTTCTTTCCATTTCCCTTTCACAAGAGAATCCCTCTTCCTCTCTACCAGTCCTTCTTCTCTTTGATCCTTGGCAGGCTAAAAGCAGGTATACTATCTTTCATCTCTGTGGGCTCAAGGGAGAGACAAAATCTTTCCCTTCTTCCACTCTTCCTGCTCTCATCCATGCCCATGTTGAATGCATGACTAAAATGAATGAATAATGGAGTCGAATGAGAGGTTGAAAAATCTATCTGAAAGATGTTAGTGGAATGGCCCCCAGAGGATTCTGTCCTCTGAGCTCTAAATTCTTAAAAGCTTTGGCCCGCAGATAAAAAGCTTAGCATCTAATCCAAACCTGAATAGCCAGAGAACAGCTAAAAAATACCTTGAATTTACTTCTGAACTTCCCCCATTCTCCCTTCTGTCATACCAGTGTTCTCTGGCCAAGTCTTATGCTCTTTGATGGACAATGGCTTTACAGGAACCAAGTTAACCTGAATGTCTCTGGTTAGTACATAGTTGTTTGCATGAAGACTCACTGATTTGATTTAGCTCCTTGACATCAGGGACAACTTTTTGTCTTTCTTTGTACTCCCAGCAATTAGCACAATACCTGGCACATAGTAGATGCTTCATAAATATTATTGAGTGATTGACTGTATGAAGTGCTAAGGAAGTACTTCTGCAGAAGGTAGGAGCCATGTGTGGGAGAGAGCTTAGATATAATATTCCAAGAGTGTCGATTTTTTTTTGGTAGCTGTTAGGTAGCTCAGTGGAACTTTTTCTGCATTTAGAGTCAGGAAGACCCAAGTTAAAATCTGTTCTCAGACACTTATTGCTTATGTGATCCTGGGCGAGTCTCTTACTCTTTGTATGCCTGAGTTCCCTTATGTATATAAAGCAGGGGTCTGCAACCTATGGCTCTCCAGTCATATCTGGCTCCACCTCCCGACCCACCAGTCCGGGGAGAGCCCCAGGATATGCCCCAGGGGACCCTTCCCCACCCCCATATTCCAGTGCCTTCTCCTTCTGCAGGTGTTTATGGCTCTCATGGCCAAAAAGGTTGCCCACCATTGAATAAAGGGAGCTGATAATAGATACTAATTCTCAGGGTTGATGTGTGAGGATCAATTGAAATAATATTTGTAAAGCACTTAGCACAGTGTCTAGCACATAGTAGGCACCTCATAAATTGCTGGACACCATCAAGGCTGTGAGGTTAGCGCGGCTACTCACAAGTTCTGACAATCCAGCATGGCAGGTTGTCAGAAGGATGGAAATTCCACACTCAGTTTACCCCATGTGATTCTTTTTACAGTGACATTCACTTGCATTGAAATTATTGCAATCAATATCCTTATCTAGCTCAAAGGAGACACTGAAAAACAATACAGGTTCATGGCAAGAACAATCATGCCATAGACTACCCACTATCCCAAAATAAACCCCTGTACAACCCCCTAGAGTATAGAAATTTCCCCTAGAATCAGTCCAGTAGAAAACCAGCAGTTAGTGAGTTAATGCAAGTTTCTAAAGTTCCCAGCAAGAAAATACCTGGCCTGAGTTTGTTCCCAAACTCCTACAGACCAAAGAAACAGTGAAACACAAAGAAATTAAGGCAATGATAAATTAGCACAGAATCACCCTACCAGAACTGTATTCTTAGTGATCCTATAACAGAAAGAACACCATGGGAACAAAACTTGGACCAGACTGATATTATTGTATCTTATTGGATGTAATCAACTACCATAACTATTTCCTTGATTTATGATGAGAATGAAGAATATAATGTATATATATATGATTTAATTAGTCAAAAAAATTAACTATTATGCTTAGCTAGGAACTGATGTACTCGTACCTTACACATGGCTGAAAATAATAAATTCCAACTAAGCCACCCCTTAATGAATAATACTTAACAAGCTTGCTTCTTTGTTTAACCACAGTAAGATAATTAGTAAATGTCAATCTTGTGATGTTTCAAAAGTTAATATGTGATTTTGAAACTATGGGAAAATCAAAACCTGCATGAGATCATAAGGAAAAAAGGAGTATAAAAATGAAAATCAGCAGATGGCAGAAGGAACAGCCTCTGCAATTTGACTTGCACTCTGGCTTGTTTTCATTTCATTCTTCACCATGCCATCCTACCTCCAGAGACCCAACCAAGCGAAGAGCCAGCTCTTTGCAATAAACATGTGTTCCCTTCACTTTCCTTCCTTCCTTCCTTCCTTCCTTCCTTCCTTCCTTCCTTCCTTCCTTCCTTCCTTTCCTATATGTGACATAACCAAGGCTTGACCTTACGATTCTTCTGTCCTCTTCTCCATCTCTCCCTAATCAAATGCACGTTGGGGCAACTTTTCAGAGTTATTGATTCTAATGCTGTCCATGTGACCCAATTATGGCCTTTAATGTAGCCTTATCTTTCTGAAAGCCAGTATGACTTTCCAGAAGGCCAGAGATCCTACCTTTGTATTAAATTCCTCTAGAATTCCTGAGATTTTAAAACTTATCTCTAATTTAAATAGACCTTCAATCAAGATTACCTTCACCATCTTAAACTTAATAACATTAGATTAAGAGAAAAATTAGTTTGTGTGGGAGATAGAAGTTAAGTTATATAAAACACATTCCCCTCAGGAAGTGTCCTGTAGATATTCGGTAGCTTACCTCACCCTCAACCCTAAAATTTACCTCCCCTTTCCCTGCTTTCCTGAAATTAATAAATCCCTTCCATTGTTAAGTTTGAGAGCCTGTGTGAAGGTAATCTTGATTGAAGATCTATTTAAATTAGAGATAAGTTGAGATATTGCTTGTGAGGTGTTTTTCCAGTGCACACAGCCTGGTATAATCTGTATGGAGTAAAGAACAAAGTAATCTCCTTGCTCCCTGAGGTCAGAGATGAGCTAACAAAAAGAGCAATCCTACCCTCCTTCTCAGCCACCCATGAACTCCCAAAAGAGTGTGTTCTTGCAAACTGGGAGTCCTGCCTTTTATAGTCACATTCTTAACTGCCCCAACTGCCCCCTCTCCTGGAGTTCTGGGGGGTCCTGTGGAAGTCTGTGAGGCAGTTTCACCCCACTTACGATCATGGATGTTACAGAAAGCACCTTAATGAATATTTATCCCAACCCCATTATTTCATAGATGGAAAATCTGAGGCTGGGAGATGTTTGATGGTGTGTAAGTATTGATGAGGAAATATGATGGAATATTTAATATCAGATCTTCAGATCATAGAATCATAGGATTAAGAACTTGCAGAGACCTTAGAGATCAGCCAGTGCAACCATTTTCTTTTACAGATGAGGGAGCAAGATGACTTACCTGTGGTTGTACTATGAACAGAGCTTAGACGTGGGTGAGACTGAAGTGGGATACCAGCTTTTCAGGCATTTGGTAGCTTAGATTCTTCCTCTACTTTTTCATAAAATCCTCACCTCATCTGCTACTTGTGAGCATACCAGGTTAGGAGGTTTTCATCTTTTCCAATTTAGTGAAAAGTGGTGATGGTGGTCAATCAGGATACTCCCCTACTGAACATTCTTTAGGCTGAAGTAAGGTTTTTCTTTTTTACAGTTTACCTGTTTAACAAGTCTCTTTAAGAAATGTACCTGTGACACACCTTTAAATTTAATCTGCATTATTAATGTTTTCTCCATCACTTTATGAAATCTAGGCAATTAGCAAGACCATCAATCAAACCTTTATTTGTAGCATTTGCCAATTTCTGAGATAAATGCCCAACAATGAAATTTTAATAAGCAATTCTTGACAGATTGGTTCAGAGTACTAGGAGCCATAGAATTCTCTTCTGCTGTGTTTAGACAATAACAATAATAACTTACACAGTGACTTATAGTTCATAAAGTACTTTACATTACAATCTTTATGAAGCACTTTAGAAGATGGCAACTAGAGGGTACTGGATAGTGTTGAATCTAGATTTGAAAAACCTGTATTTCAGTCTGTCTACCATCTGGGTGACTGTGCAAGGGACTGCATCTTTCTTGGTCTCAATTTCTTCATCTGGAAAATGAGTATAATGGTTATTCACGTTGTGTTGTTGTTCAGTAGTTCAGTCCTGTCAAGCTCTTCATGACCCTTTGAACCATATTGTATGTGGGATTTTCTTCGAAAAGATACTGGAATGGCTTGCTATTTCCTTCTCCCATGGATTAAGGCAAATGGAAGTGGAATGACTTGCCTGAGGTCATAAAGCTAGTAAGTGTCTGAGGCTATATTTTAACTCAGGTCTTCATGACTCTAGGCATAAGGTACTATTCCTTGAGCCATCTAGTGTCCCTGCCTTTAAAGGTTGTTGAGAGGATCAAATGGAATAAGGTAGGCAAAAGAACATTATAAAAATGGTTCTTAGTTACATCATTTGGTTTTTATGACAACTTGATGATGTAGGGAGTAGAGACTATATTTTTCTCATTTCAACTTAGGTTTAGAATAGTGAATTAGAATGTAACCTCCTTAGAAACAGGGGCTGCTTCCCCCACCCCCTTTCCCTCTCTCCTTTTTTCTCTCTTTCTCTCTCACTTGTACTCTGCCTAGAACATAGCAGGCATTTAAGAATAAATGTTCATTGACTTGAATTGGGTAGAAGTAGATACTTCAAACCCATACATGTAGTCAATCTCAAGGCCAGGACAGAAATTCAGGTCTTTTGACTTCAAGTCAAATATTCTTCCCACTACCTCACACAAATTATTTGGTAGGCATTGTTCCCTGAAGGATGTATTTGTGTATGTGTGTGTGTGTGTGTGTGTGTGTGTGTGTGTGTGTGTGTGTGTGTGTGTGTGTGTGTGTTGTGGGGTGGGGCAAGAAGGAATGTAGAGGGAGTAGCTGAGTGGTCAGAATTGTATTTGCTGGAAATCCTTTCCTAGGCCATCCAAATTCCAACTCTCTTCCTCATTTAAAATCACTCTTTCCTCAATGTCTATTACAGCTTCATGCTCATAGTGGGCTCTTAAATGGTTGCTGAATTGAATTACATAAAGGAAATTTGGTAAAGGGAGAGGAAATTTAAAAATGGAAGGCATTGGCCTACAAAGAAGTCATTATCAACTAACTGCCTTCATGGTCTGCTCCTCTGATCCACTTATGGGAGCCAAGCCAGAAAATGATAACCTTCATTGAGCAATGGCAAATCCAGTTTTTAGACCTTGTTAATCTCTATAATCTCTATATCTAATGGCTAGAATAAGCTCTGCCCCAACCCTAAGGGTCACCTAGAAGCCATTAAATTTAGGAAATCCACCTGTTAGTTTGAAGGGGTTAGCCCCATATGGAATATGTTACACCTGTGCTCACAATGGGCTCTGGCTTCCCAACAGTTTCTAGGTGTGGATTTTGAGCTACAAAGTGCTATAGCTCCAGACTTTGATTGCAGTGGTTCCCAAACTTTTTTGGCCTACCACCCCCTTTCCAGAAAAAATAATACTTAGCCCCTGGAAATTAATTTTTAACATTTAAATAGCAATTAATAGGAAAGATAAATGCACCTGTGGCCATCACTGCTTTCTTAGATCACTGCAGCATCCACCAGGGGACGATAGCACCCATTTTGGGAATCACTGGATTAGAGGAATGTTTTTCAAATGTTCTTACATAGACTAGCCCTCCTCTATCCTGAAGACCTAACATTATACTTATATTCTCCTTTCCCACTTCAAAAGGAGACAATTGTTTATCTGACACATCTTAAGAACCTATAAGAAGGATCCAGGAAATGTGGAGTCCAGGTCAACTCATTCTTAGGTCTAGGAATTTACATGACCTCCTTGATCTCTATTTGGTTCTTAATTATATAAGGTGGAATAATGTGGTATAAAGGGGGTTGGAAAAGGAGTCAAGAAATCTGGATTCACATCCCAGCTTTGATACTTATTAGTTATGAGCTGAACAGAGGGCTGAACTTGGAGTTTAGTGGGAGAAGAACCATGTGGAAATAGTGTCATGAAAACCTAAAGAAGAAAGACATCAGGAGATAATTAACGAAGTCAAATTCTATAAATGAGTCAAGAAGAGATCAGGATTAAGAAAATTATGAATAGAATTAAATGACAAAGTAGTCTATACTTGTAAAAATATAAGAATTTTTCATTCTTATTGTCATGGATCCCAGCAAAATTGGTAGTAGTAGCAGTAGTAGCAGTAGCAAAAGCAGCAGCAGTAGTAGTAGTAATAACTGTCATTGTTCATCTTTGGTTTTCATAAAGAACAGCTGGCATTAAGGTACTAGCATGTGAATTGGATTTAAGTGAGGCAGAGTTGCACAAAGTCATCAAAGTAGATGTTACTCTTACCATAGAGGTGAACTAGTCTAACTCCATCACTTTATAGATGAGGGAAATAAGGTCAAGAAAAGTTAAACCACTTGCCTAATAAAGTCATGCAACATTTAGTGGTAAGGTCATAATTCAAACATAGGATCATTGACTCTGAATCCAACATCCTTTCTCTCACACCACCTTACTTCCCATTATCCCTTTAAAAATGTTGTGGTAAGCAAGTCAGACAGCTTAAAGTTTTTTTTGAAATGACCAATCAGTTGGGAGACAAAATTTTAGAATTTAGCCAGGAATTGTGGTCAAGTTCACTGGCCTTTCTTTTGCATATTGCATTCTCTTTCCTTTTTTTAGATGATCAAGACAAATATTTGCCCAATCTTTCCCATTCTCCATGATCTTTCCAAGGCCACTTATGACAACTTAATATTCATATGTATGAGGTCTTTCAGTATCCTGGAGTCTATTTAATCTGAGCCCAGTGAAAAGAATTCAGCAAAGACTGATTAATATGCTCTTAGTATCTCTACATATTTATATTTGACATTAACCATTCTTTAGCCATTTTCTTTTGCTTTTCTAGTTCAATGATCATTAGTTCTATTGTGGTGGATAGAATGCTAGAATTGAAGCCAGAAAGACCTAAATCCAAATCTTGTATTTTCTTTAAAAAATAGGGATTATAGTAACACATATCTCACAGAAGTCTCGTGAGGATCAAATAAGTTAATATATATAAAATAGTTAAGGCACTATAGAAATGTCAGCTAGCATCATCATCATCATCATCATCATCATCATCATCATCATCATCATCATCACCACTTTCCTTGACACCAAGATTCTTTGGGTCTGGAGATTTCTACCACTAACAAGATGGCAAGTCATTTTTAACTTAATAGGTAAATCTGAGACTTTCTCTGAGATACAGAAAAGTGGGTTCTGACTAAGGTCACAAAGGTAGCATAATTTGTTTACTAATTATTATAATCCTTTCAAATGCCATTTAACTAAATAATGACATTCTGGTAATGCAGGGCAGAGAGATGAGACTACTAACCCCTTTCTAAATTTGGGGTTGGGCATTTGTTAGCTAGATTGTTCGAGCTGATTTTAGGGGGAATTCAATTCTGATCCCACCTTGACATTTTCTAATGTGATCCTAGTCTAATCCTTTTTCAACCTCAGTTTCACCATCTATAAAATGAGAATAAAAATAGCTCACAGAGGACTGTTATGGGGGAATACATATGGTATCATATGTAAAGTCCTTCATAAATATTAAAGATCTTTATAAATACCAGCTCCCTTTATTATTGCTAGGAAGAACTGTCCCCTGAATTCATTTCCGTACCACATGCACTCAGAGAAAATACATCAGGATTGTGAAATCTTTGTACCACAAAAAACTGAAGCTTTCAATGTACAGAGAAAAAAATATGGGCTAGTGGATTTGAAATCAAGAGATTTCAAATCAAATCTCAGTTCTGACATTTGTGAGCTAGAAAGTCACTTCCCTGAGGCATAGCTTTTCATCTGTAAAATGGGGAGAGTGATATCTGTACCACTGATTTCTCTGAATGGTGAAGAAAAGGTCCATGGATAAATAAGGAAGTCTTATATAGGTGACAATTGTTATTATTGCACACAGTAGGAGCCAATTGTAACCAGCATATGAAAAGATAATGATCTTTTTAGGCTTCACTACAACCACCATCTTTCAAGATACACCATTAGGGCTGATATTCTAACTCCATTGGCTACCGCTGCAGAGTTGCTGCTGAGTGCTTGGACAAATTATATTAATGATTTGGTCTTTCTGTTCCCCCCAAGAATGTGCTTTTGAAGAGGAGACAACATTTTGAAGATGTTTGCAGCCATCTGATGGCTCATATTCTCAGTTGTAGAGGTTCAAAGTTAAATGAATTTTAAATTTCTCCATGTATATTGGCTTAGAGTATCTAAGCTTAGTCAGCCTTTTGTTTGAAAATGTTCCCTGAAGTGAAAGAGAGAGAGAGAAAGGAGGGAGAGAGAGAGAGACAGAGAGAGAGAGAGAGAGAGAGAGAGAGAGAGAGAGAGAGAGAGAGAAAGGAAGGAGAGAAGGAGGGAGAGAAAGAGAGAGAGAGAGAGAGGGAGGGAGAGAGAGAGAAGGAGGGGGAAAGAGAGGAGGGAGAGGGAGAGAGGGAAGGAGGGGGAGAGAGAAAGAAGGAGGGAGAGCGAAGGAGGGCATGTGAGTAACCTGGCCTGGATATTCTGGCACCATAGTTTGTAAAACAAATCCTTGCTCTTGGGGAAAAAAAGTGACCACAGAACTGCTGGGGCCAAAGAATAACAATAGCTCACATCCAATTCAATTTTATTGAATAGTCATTTTTAAAAGCCCTCACTATATATCAAATATTGGAGTTTATAAAGATAAAAATGAGATAGTTTTTCTCCTCAAGGTGCTTACATTCCACAAAAGGGAAGTTACTCATACACAGCTATACAAAATAAAAAGGAGAGAAGTACTAAATAATTTCTGAGTGATGAACAATTGAGAGAATCAGCACAGGGCCTCAAAAGGAAAGAGTGAGTGGTTTCAAAAGGCAGAGGTGAAGAGGGATAGTATTCCAGGCATGAGGGACAGCCTGTGCAAAGAAAGAAAGGTAGGAAATGGAATATCATATTCAGGCAACATCAAGTAAACCACTTGGGTTGAAATGTAGAGTACTTGGAGGGGATGTGAGGTGGTTGAGTAATGTGTCATCTTCCTGGAAAGCTAGGTTAGATGCCAGATCATGGAAGGAGTTCAAGCCCAGATAGAGGGGTTTATATTTTATTATGGACATCATAGAAAACACTGAAGTATTTTGAGGAAGGAAGTGGTATAGTAAGACCTGTGCTTTATAACTATCAATTTGCTCACAGATCACAATGTCTGCATAGATGATAGTTACACAGTGACCTTCCTCACAACTACTCCATGAGGGAGATACTTTGATAGGTCAAGGGTGTGTCCTGTGATTTCATCAATCTGGGAATTCTTTTAATTGGCCTAGATTGCAATCATCTTGGAGGAATATTGAGCACATGCCAGACCATGCCCATATAATAAAAATAGCAGCATTTATAATTTGTGGTCTTAGAAAGTTGTCAGAGCCCTAGTGTAGTTAAATACTTGCAACTGGTCACATAGTTAACAGGTGTCAGAGGAGAAATTTGAATCCAAGCCCAACATTTTATTCAATATAACTATTCTTGCTGAGGAAAACAATTTCTTATATGGCTGGAAAACAGGTGAGGAAAAAAGCTCAGACAAGTAAAATGACTTCTCTAAGAGTAGCATGAAGAGGAAGTGCAAGGCTTGGGACCTGCTCCCAGATTTGCAGATGCCATGATGAGAATTCTTTCCACTATATAATTTATTTATATAATTAAAACTTATTTATGTAACATTATATAATTCAGTCTCTTATCATAATTCATATTTATATAATGCCCTTTTGCTTTTGTCCATCAATATAGAAACTCTTTAAGGGCAGAGTGTCATTTAAAAATATCTTTATATCCTTAGAGTTCAGTATGGTGCCTTCTGTAGGCTAAGCCCATAATTCGTGTTTGCTACTGAAGAATAGCCATTGAGGATCAGTGGTGCATATATATTATACTCAGTCTATTGATGAAAAAGTTGAGGCAAGTGATTTACCCAAGGTCACATTATAGTCAGTAAATGTCAAAGGATCAAACTAAGGTTTTTTCTGACTCAAAATCCAATGTTCTTTTTTACTGTGTCACAGGCAGGGCAAGAGCTCCTGATGATATATTAAAGGCTCATAGATATTAATTGGATGACTAAGCTTGTGACTGGAAGATGCCGACAGGCAAGATCTGGGTTTGATTTGTAAAATGTTCTGTCATTTCCAGAGATGACTGTTTATCATTAAGAAAAGGTCTCCCCTGCCCTTGCCTTTGATTAATTTCAAAATTAATAAGTCTTAGTACAGATTTTAGTTGGGTCATTTTATTGTTATTTCTGTTCAGTTGTATGTAACTCTTCACAAACCCATCTAGGGGTTTCTTGGCAAAGACACTAGAGTGGATTTCCATTTCCTCCTCCAGCTCATTTTACAGATGAGGAAACTGAGGGAATCAGGATTAAGTAACTTGCTATAGACAACTAGAAAGTGTCCGAGGCCAGATTTGAACTCGGGTATTTCTGCCTCCTTGCCTAACATCTATGGAGAGAGCAAAGGGGAGATCACTTGGAGGGATTATGTATATCCTTGTTCTCTCCTTCTTTGTACATGTAACCCATATGGACAGGAGACGCAAAACAGTAGAAGGAGAACTTAGAGAAAATGGGTTAGCTTCTCATCTAAAATGGAATCCTAACTCTGCTCCTAATTACATGATATTTAACTGTTTCTTAGTTTTCTCATCTGGAAAGTGGGGATAAGGATACCAGCTTTATTGATGATAGAGTTGTTATGAGGATCAAATATAGGCCAACATATTTTGAAGTCATAGTGTGTTCTAAATAGGTATAAAGTATTTTTAGATATTGAGAAGGGCAGCTGTTCTTTAGATAAGCGAGGGCCCCCTGAATGGAGCAGGGGTTCCTAACCTTGGAGTAAGCTTGTTTTTAAAGTAAGTAACATAAAACAAGCAAACTTGTTTTTTAAAAAAAATATTTTGATAACCATTTCAATATAATCGCATTCTTTTGTATACCTATGTATTTTCTTGTATTTATTTAAAAACACAATTCTTGGAAGGTGTCCCTCCAAGCCTTCACCAAACTTCCACAGAGGTTCCAGGACCCCAAAATGATTAGGAAACTCTGGTTTAAAAAGTTTAGATAAAGTGGGTTTTATATGTCAGAATATGCGAAATGACATTTAAGATTTAGACAACTTTGTATACGCATCCCTTGGAAAATTGTAGAACCCAAGAGTATATATATAGAGGAGGCTGAAATTTCCAAGTTCATTTCTTTGGGCTCTTTCAGTCTCTAAGCCTGAGAGCCTTTCTGGGTCTGCCTGTATAATAGTCAAATGAAAAAGAAAGAAAGGTGCATTCTAGAAATCAAAGTGGCTACAAGCTAGATTGTCTGTGGCAAAGCCACATTGGTTCCTGTAGTGTTAAATCCAAAGTATCAGACAATTCTGACTCTAGCCTCCCATCGTCTTGGACCTCTTATAATCATATATTTGATGTGGATAAATCACAGCTGGATTCAGAGTGCAAGGCAAAGGTGACATCTGGGACAATCGCCAACATATTGGGTACGTGGCTCCTTACGATATCAGAAGTACTTGTTGTCAATGTTCGGGATTGCTTGATGGACTCTAGTTAGTACTCTTTTCTTTTCTGTAAAGAAGAAAACACGAAATGAAGGGTAACCATGATTGAACAACTTGGCTACAGAGGAGACCTGGCATAATGGCTGCATCTTCTTCCCACTAAGATGACCTCTTGAAACTGTGTGGTTTAGCTAGGTGATGGTCATTGAAGTCATTGGGAATGACACCTTCCCCACAAGCACGAGATTAGGATTTAGGCCTGGGGTCACACATTTTCTGTATAGACCACATTTTACATTCCCTCAAGTAAGCCAGCAGTTGCTGCCAAACTGTGGAAGGGTTTATGCAGTCTCAAGGGGAGGACATGGCCAGACAGGTCTCCTCCATTCACAATCTCCAGACTTGGTGGAATGGGCTATGGCCAACACTGACCACAGGAAGATTCAGAGAGAGGCAAAATATTTATTGACTGGTTCCTCAGGAATTGATGAGACTCCTCATCACATGGATAAACACATGCTGTCTCTTTTTCAGCCTCCTCCCATTAAGTAGGTCAAGCACTTCAAGACAGGGACAGATTCTAAGGGATTGTTGAAGAAAATGAGTACCGCTATGGCTTTATGTGAAAGACTGTTCCCTTCTCTCGGAGCATTCCATCCTCCAGCAGCAATGAAAGATAATTGTTTTTAGGTTGGCTAGTCACACACAATCCAATATTTTTATTTTAAATTATTAAAAACCCTTAATTAATTAGCAGTCTTGCTGAACAATTAACTACTGAAGAGAAGAGCAATGCTTCCAGTTACTTGATGCTGAAATATGACCTTGCCTTCTTTTAACTACCATTCATCCCACTTACTTTCCATTAGCCAACTATCTTAAGGATCAGACATGTACCACTGCATATTAAATGTCATTGTCTGGAAGCCACAACTTCAAGGAGCTTAACCAAATGTGTTGAGTTTTCTAGGCAGATTAAAAGAATCTTCACAATTCTTCCTGTTTTCAATACTTCAATAATTTTCAAACTTTCAATACTTCAAGAGAAAAGGGAATTAGTATTTAGTAGATAACTACTATATGGTTCATAGCAGCTACTCTATAAATTCTAATTATTTCAGTGATATTTCCCTGATCTAATTAATTTAAACTCTCAAAGAAGGAAGGAAACACAAATTTATTAAGTTCAACATCTACTATGTGTCAGACAATTTGCTAAACTCTTTACATCACATTTATCATCTATTATTTTATTAATGTAATATAATGTGATTATATTATTTATATATTTATTATCACATTTGATCCTTATCACCATTATATGAGATAGATGATATTATAATCTTCTTTTTGCCTTTGAGGAAACTGAGGCACAGAAAGCTTAAGTGACTAAGCCAGGGTTACAGAGCTAGTAAATCTGAGGCTGTTTTGGAACTCCAGTCTTCCTGACTCAAGGTGCAGCACCATATCCATTATAACACCTAGCTGCCATTGGCAATAATCTTTATTTTTCCTTGAAAGCATAGGTTTTTCAGATTTCCTCTGCCTAAGATTCTCTCTGCTGATCTTCATTAAGAAAGATTTCTTTAATGAAGATGACATTCAGTACTTTTGTGTTGTTAGATGCATGTTTTTCCCTGGAGAAAGATGGACTGTTTCCATAACTATTTACTTATGAGCTTCTGTACATGCAATTTTTATTGTAAAAATAATGAAATGCCAAAATCAAGCTGGTTACTAGAATAATAAATGGAATGCATATTAATAGCTCCTACTTCTCCATTTTACTGGTGAGGAAACTGAGGATCAGCGAGGTGACATGACAATTAGTAATAGACAGTGCCAGGAGTTAGATAGTGATATCCTGACTCCATGACTATTACTCTTTCTGCTAAGCCACATGATTTGATATAGAATACTCTATAAAGCTGGAAGAAAGTACAGTATATGAGCCTTGTCCTTAAAAAGCTTCCAGTGTAACGGAAAGTTACAGGATATGAAAAGCTGAAAAAGGGCTAAGTAACCATGAAAGACAATAAACAGATTAAGACAGTGTACACTTTAGAACCAAGTGGTCTAGAAAGTGTTTCACATTCAGGGTAAGGGGAGGTTATTGTGGGATGGATTATTCAAGAAATATTCCATAGAAAAAATGTCCAGGCCTTGAAGGATGAGTAAAATTTGGATAAGTAGAAAAGACAAAAAGTATTTTAGACCATCAGCAAAGTAAGATGTGAAGGAAATAATATGAACAAATGTGTTTCAATGGATGGCAGCATTATTTGACTTAAGATTTTACAACTGGAAGTAATCTATGAAATCTAGTAAAATGGTGCTGAGAAGATATTGTCACTGAGTCACACAGCTAACTTAGTGGCAAAGTCTAACCTAGCATCCAGGTTTCTAGATGCCAGGGCTCTTTCCTACATATAAACATATATCATACACACATGTGTTCAAACAATATAAATTTATGAACATATTACACACCAATGTTCACATGCCAAATACAGAGATACTATATATATGTATATATATATGTACATACATATTCTCTCAAAGAATAGTTGGAGATTATATAAGACATTTAGTTTTATTCACAACTGAACAATAATAACCCTTTACAACATCTATTGAAATGCACCTTCATTTAAAGTTTAGTTAAAGACTTCTAGTAATGATGAACTAACTACTGCTTACTTAATTAATGAATTAGTTTTCTACAAACCCTTACCTTCTGTCTTGGAGCCAAATTGGCTCCAAGGCAGAAGAGCAGTAAGGGCTAGGAAATGTGGGTTAAGTGACTTGCCCAGGGTCACACAGCTAGGAAGTATCTGAGGCCAGATTTGAACCTAGGACCTCCCTTCTCTAGGTTTGGCTCTCAATCTACTGAACCACCCAGCTGGCCCTTTACTACTTAATTTAAACAGATATTTAAATTGTTTACCATGTGCTAGGTCCTGTGATAAGCACTGGGGATATACTTAAAAGCATTAAAAAAAAGAAGCCCCCTACCCTTAAGGAGAGTATGCTCTAATAGAGTGGGAAAGATAGCACACAAAAGGGAAATGAAAAGAGTTGTAGTGGGGTCAGTGTACATGTATAAGAGAGAAGAAAAGGTGGCAAAGTTCAGTGAATGATGGATAGTTGTTCAAAGCTCTTCACTCAAATGGAGGTTCTAGGAAAATTTCATCAAAGGGAAAACAGGACCATAGATGATTCTATTTTGAGTGAGTTACTAACACAAGGAAGTTTCTTTTTATCAGTCCAAAAGTTACCTTTCTCCAGTATCTACTTATTACTCTTAGTTTTACTCAGAGAACAGAACAATCAATTAATAAACAATAAATATTTATTAAGTACCTACTATATGCCAGGAAGAAGCTAGTATTTGATATACCAAAAGATCCAAGCTTTTGGAACAAAAACTCACTATTTGACAAAAACTGCTGGGAAAATTGGAAAACAGTATGAGAAAAATTAGGGTTAGATCAATATCTTACACCCTTTACCAAAATAAATTCAAGATGGACAAATGGCTTAAATATAAAGTGTGAAATCATAAATAAATTAGGTGAACATAAAATAATATACCTGTCAGATCTGTGGGAAAGGAAGGAATTTAAGACCAAGCAAGAGATAGAGAACATTATAAAATGTAAAATGAAATCCTAAAGATCTAGGGAGATTCAGAGAGGATCAATGGTCAAAGCTCAAAGACCTCAAGCCCTGAGCCTCCAGGACCAAAAAGCTTCTCCCAGATAACAGGGTATTTATATCCTCAGGCCAACTGCCTTTGCTCTTGTCCTCACAGCATCCAGGAACATTCTGACATCTTCCCACTGTCTCCCTTGTCAATCAAGGTGAAACTCAGAGTTTGAATATAACAGAGGGGATGTGGCAAAATTGGGACACTAATACACTGGTGGTGTAATTGTGAACTGATCCAACCATTCTGGATAGCAATTTGGAATTATGCCCAAAAGACTTTAAAGGAATGGATGCCCTTTGATGCATCAATACCATTACTAGGTTTGTACCCCCAAAGAGATAATAAAAAAGGGTTGTACAAACATATTCATAGCTGCACTCTTTGTGGTGGCAAAAAATTGGAAAATGAGAGAATGTCCATCAATTGGGGAATGGCTGAACAAATTGTGGTATATGATGGTGATGGAATACCATCTGCTTTAGCAGATATCTAGATTATTTCAGAAGAGTCTATAGGCTTCATCAAATGGCAAAGGAGGATCTATGACATGAAAATAGTTAAGAATCCTTAGTTCTGAATATAAATCTACTTTAAATATTTGAAAGAGGACAATAATGTAATATGTGTGATGTTACTAATAAAATATTTTAGAAACAATGGAGGAAAAACAAAATGACTAAAAACACCAACTAGAGCAGACCCTCACAAGAACATTTAAGGATGAAACTAGAAGGGTAGCAAACAAATAAAATGGAAAATTACTAGAAATGTTTTATAACAGAACTTTTCCCTCATCAATGACAGTGAAGCTGATACATATGAACTCTTACAGATTAGTTCCAGATATGTTATATGCAAATAAGGAAGTAGAAAAGAAAAAAAAATATTATTACTATTCCAAAAAAGGCAATAGAAAACAAAGGGCATGACTATGCAGGAAGAAGGTAGAATATATTGCCACATGTTGCATGATTAATGGGCTGCATTTCTGCCTTCAGGGTGAAGAAGAATAATTCCTATCCCACTTCCGCAGGATAGCCTTTCACATACTTAATTATAGCTATCTTATTCTATTCCAAGTCTTCTCTCAATTAAATGTCCCCAGTTCCTTCATTCAATTCTCAGGTAGCATGATTTTGAGACCTTTCACCCTCCTAGATTTCTTGTCTCTGGATGTCAGCCAAGTCCTTAAAATGTCACTATTATCATCTATGCATCCTTTAAAATGCATGCTTTCCCTGAGTGCATGATTTCCCTTTGTGTTCACATCTGATATGTTTAAGATAACCATACATTTTCCAACTTATTGAGATTGTTTTTCTTCATGTCTTCAAGATGTCATTTTCAAGAAGTATCCTGGGAAAGCTAGATGGCTCAGTGGATGGAGAACTAGGCCTGGAGTAGGGAGGACCTGGATTTAAATCTGGCCTCAGACACTTCCTAGCTGGGTGATTCTGGGCAAGTCACTTAATCCCAGTTGTCTAGATCTTACCACTTTTCTGCCTTGAAAATAATAGTATCTATTCTAAGACAGAAGGTAAGGGTTTTAAATAAAAAAGTTTAGAATCCCTCTTGGACTGACTTCCTCTGTAGAATTTTGGGTGTTATGATACATACTTTCTCTTAATTCTTTAAAATCTACTCTCAAAAATTAATTTAATTTTTTCAGTTAAGATTTATTTCCCCCTTTTGTATATCCCTCCCATAAAATTCTTGTAACTCTCTCTCTCTCTGTCTCTCTCTTTCTCTCTCTTCTGTCTCTTTATTAATCTATCTATCCATCTCCCTATAATTGATCCTCATTATTCATGGATACCGAATTTGCAAATTGATCTTCTCACTAAAATGTATTTATAAACCCTAAATCAATATTTGTGATTCTCTTTCCTAGACATTCATGAGGTAGTTAAAATTTTGAGTCACCTGATGCTCCATGGTCCCAACTGAGTTCAAATAAAGAAACATTGTCTTCTTTTTTCAGTTCTTATAATATAAACAATCATCCTTTTTCATAGTCTGTTTAAGCTTTTGTTGATTCAATTCAAAAGTAGACCAAAGGGAATTAGTCCTATCTTCACAATCTAGTGAGGTACTAAGTATTGTTGACCAAAGTGTTAACTCAAAATAGACAAAGGGAATAAAGGATTCCCTTTCACAAGTGTAAACTCAGAGAGAACAAAGAATTGCCTTTTCATTAGTGGCCTAGACTCTATCCACTGAATCACCTATTTGTCTATCCTGTCCAATCCCATCATATCTCACTAATGTTTACAATCAAACTATGTATTTTTGCATAGACACCTGACATCTTGACTTTTAATGGTGAAATAGAACAGTAGTAAATACAGTGCTATGCTTGAAGTCTGAAAAAGTCAGATTTGAGTCTAGTATCTGACAAAGAAATGATTCAGTGTTTAAGAACTTCAACTTCAGCATCAGCAAAATGAATTTATTAAAACATCAAAAAACCACAGGGTTGTGGGAAGAATGCTTTATAATTTTTTAAAGTGTCATACAAATACTACTAATAACAATAGCTAACATTTATATAGTGCTTACTTTGTATCAGACATCGTGCTAAATGCTTTACAATTATTACTTCATTTGATCCTCACAACTGTGGAAGGTAGGTGCTATTATTATTCCCACTTTACAGATGAGGAGATCGTAGAAAATAAAGGTTAAATGACTTTTTCAGGATCACATAATAAGTGTTGGAAGCTAGACTCTAACTCAGCTCTTCTTGCCTGCTCTTTTTGACTGTCCCACCTCCCACCCCTTAAAAAAAACAACCAAGGGGGGTAAAAAGCCTTCTAGCAAAGAAAGCTTATTTTTAGTTAACTCATATTTTATATATAATTTATATTATGTGTATAACATATATATTCATAGTCCTTTTCTTTTACTCTCTCTTAAATTTTTATCTTCTATTAAAACTAAGTATTGATACTTCCCACCTCCTCACTGTAGCTATTTATTAAAGCATCTTCCATATTCAATATATGTAGGGAATTTTCTCCTTCATCTTTCTTTGCTATTGGAAGTTAAGGGGATTAAATTTGCTAGACTCCAGGCAAATACATTCTTATCTACCCTTATTGAGAGCATTCTGTTCCCAGTCAGGAACTTGACATTTTTATATTTGAAGCATAAGTTCAAACTCGATTCTTAGACACCATCTTTAAGTTTTTATTTAGTTTTAATCTAAAATTTTTATTATTATTTTCTGTTTTGGTATCACTTTCATTCCCAGATATGTCCTCCTTTCTACATAGTAAGAAATGCTTTGTAATAAAAAATATAAGAGAAAGGTTAAAATGAACAGTTCAGCAGAACTAACCAGCATACCAACCGAGCCAAACAGTATATGTATGTAATGCTCCACATGCCTAGTTTCTCACTTCTTCAAAGACGGTGCACTTTTTTTTCATCCCTCCTTTGGGGCCAAGCATGGCCATTATAATTACACAGTGTTCATTTTTTTGGTACACAGTTCTTCTTCTTAACCCACAATTCCCTTTCCAGTTGATTCATGTGGCTAGTCTCTACATAAATCACCAGAAGTGGGTAATGGTTGTCAGGTTTGAGATGATTCAGGAGACCCTCCATAATGTTCTCCATACATGCTCCTGGAAGAATGCACACCTTCTGATTTTTCATGTCAGACTGACTTATGGAAACCTTAATGGCCCTCAGCAAGGAGCTACTGACTACCAGGAATCAGCTCTTTCTCCTGTGGCTAGGACTAGATGTTCTTTCTTCTTCCTGGCACTACCTGGATGCATCATTATGGGGAATACAGGAGTCTTCTTTCTTTATAGAGGGCCAGGCTCTTTGCTTCATGGGAAGATCTTGGATCCTCTTTTATAAATCCATTGGTTCATTGATTCCTAGTCTACTCTTCCTTCTCTCTATCATCGTCTACTCTCAAGTCTTATGACTTAGGTTTGGGTTCACATCTTTCTCTTTAGATTCTCCTCCCCCCGCCCCCCATTTATATTCCTTTTAAAGGACTAATGCTCTCTCAAGAAATACTTCACTGTCCCTGATAGAGGAAGTTAGCTGGTACAATGGGTAGAAGGTTGGCCTTGGAATCAAGAAGCCTTAAGTTCAAAACCTATCTTAAACAATTATTAGCTGTCTGATTCTGGACACGTTATTTAATATCTCATCCTCAGTCTCCTCATCTCTAACTTTAACGTAATAATAGTACCTATCTTCCAGGGTTGTTGTGAAGATCAAATGAGATAACATTGGAAAGTGCCTAGCAACCTCTAAAGTACTCTATAACTGCTAACCAGTATTAATACTGAAAAGATAAAGAACTAATCTGTTTTCCTTTTTCCAATCTCCTCAAGCTTGGAAATTAACTTGTTTCTTGTAGACTTGTCTTGTAGACACAAGGTTGTTGTTTTGTCATGAAAGAAACAATCTTTGAGTTCATTAAAATAGTCCCCTTAGTGTCTAAAACTTGTTCAAATTAAATTCTTTTGTATTCCACCCTTCTAGCCAACAACTCTCACTTTTGATGCTCTTACTGCAAACTGCCTTGATTTCACTGGAGTTAGGGATCATCGACTCATCTTGTCCCAGAATTCATTTATTTTTTTTTTGTTTGCATCATCAACCTTGGTTGGCAGTTTGGGGAATACTCCTGGTCTCATCTAAGAATAATGCTTTTAAATGCATACAGTAAAATATATAGGATAATAAAGGAAACTGATGGAATCGAAATATAGTTATAAAAATGTAAAAAAAACAACAACAAAACCTACTACCACAAAAAAAAATCCACTGAAGATGAAACAGTGTGCAAGAGAAGTGAGGTGACTTATCCCAACTTATCTGGTGAATAAGTAACATAATAGGCATTTGAATCCAGGTCTTTTGACTTCAAATCCAACGCTTTTCTTACTGTACTCTATTTCTTAGTTTCCTATTATTCTTCCATCCCAGAAAAACTTTCATCTTTCTGGGTTCTTTATTTTTCTGTGCCCTTTCCCTCTTTCTTCCCATATGCTTTTCCTCAGGAGGTCCTTTTTCTGCTTGGGATTCCTCCATAAACCATAAGCTTCTTTCCAATATCCAACTGACATCAGCCTTTGATTACCACCCCCCCACACACACACATTTGATATAACTATCCCTAGAACACCATGAATATTGAATATTTACAAATTGCCTCCATGCATAAATGACTTATACCTCCTTAACTTTAGCTTCTATCAGGGAGCAAACAGAAAGTGCTTGAGCAAAGACTGCTTCAATCAATTTATTAATTTACCCAAATTAATTATTTAGAACTATTTTGACATTGTAAGAAGAGGAGATTTCAACATTGTATTCTCTCTTTGTCTCTTTGTTTCATTAGGTTTACTCCTCCATCTGTTGTAATATATACATACACATATATATCAAACATAGTTTTCACTTGGGGCTGGTCCTAAAAATGCCATTTAAATATATAATCATCATCATCATCACCATCACCAACAACTCTTTTATTTTGATGGAGTTCAGCTTGGAATGGCCCTTGGGCAATTTGCTCTTCTGCTATTATTTTCTTACATTGAATGTTCTGCAAATGACCATAGAGGAACATAATGTAGAGTTTATTAAACATTAAATTGAATTGAATTATGAGATAGTGAAGTAATCAGTACGACTCAGATGAAAGATTCCTGCTAGGGAGTAATGAGAAATAAGAATTGGGGTAAGATTCTGAAAGACTTTTTTACTTGGGAAGCCACTGACAGATTTTCAATAGGGGAATGGCATCTCAACGATGGTATTTGGGGACAGTTAATCCAGCAGTGGTATGTAGTTGGTATGAGAAGAGAGATGAGTGGTATGAGAAGACAGGCTGATTTTAGGGAGGTGAGGAGATAGTCACAACCATCTGTATATGAGATGATGAGGGCTAAAAATGAGCTGAGTACCTGATTGTTCTGAGTTGCTTTTATGCTTCCATTTACCCTGTTTGTATATTCTACCTTGACTCTCTAGGATGTTTGGGGAAAATGACCTTCTTTCAGATATGCCTTGAAAACTAGTACCATAAATTTAAAGCCAACTAATTCCTAACCAATAAGCAGGAATATAAAATAAGTACAAAATCAACTTAGAAAATTTGATCTAGTCCTTTTTATTTATAGGCATCCATGGAAAGAGAGCTGGACCCAGCCAAGAAGAGTTGGGGCCCAAGTTCTGCTTCTAACATCAAATGGCTAGGTGATCCTGACCAAGTCACTTAACCTTTGGTGCTTTAGGCAACTCCCTAAGTCCATAAATTGCAAACAAGGTGTAAACTCACATTGGTATAAGAAATTTTCTCATTTGAGAATTCCAAATACCATTGAAATTAGAGGTCTCATTCCTAAGGCTATCCCTATCCTCATCTCTATCTTTCTTACACATCACATAAAGTACATAGAGTTCTGACCTTGGCCATTAGGAGAACTGGAGGTTGAGTTCTGCCTTAGACTCTTATATGTATATGGCTCTTGTTAAGTCACTAATTCTCTCTGAACCTCAGTTTTATCTTCTGCAAAACTGGAATTAAAATACTACCTATCCCCACAGGATTGCTATGAGGTTCAAATGAGATTAATGGGGATGATGATGGTGGTAGTAATGATGATGATGATTTCCTTCTGACCTGGGGGCTACAGGTTTTCTGCTGCTATCATTGGATAGGTTATCTTGGTGGCTGGAATAATCTACCCTAGATAAATAATGCAGTATGATTCTGGGGCTAGTATCATTTTTCTCTGGTTGCTTCCCTGATTGGTTTACTTTCCTACCTGGCCATCTTTTATATTTTGAAGAAAGATAACTACTGAGGGTATGTTTGGGCAGCTTTAACAGAAAATGATAGTATAATGGTAAAGAGATGATGTAAGTATCATAGATTATAAGTGTGGGTTACCATTTATGAGGTTCTGAAATCTCTTCCATTCTAGGTATGATAGTGATACTGTGTAGGACTACTAAGTACTCGCTCCCTATTTAAGCTTCCCTATTGACTTTTTTCTTCTCCTAGATTACATGTAAGATCAAGATCATATATTTAGATAAAAAAATCAAGAATCATAGGTTTAGAACTAGAAGTCACTTTAGGCATCAAGTCCAACCTCTTCGTTTTATAAATAAAGCTCAGAGATTTGTCCAAAGTAGTATCAGAGGTAGGATTTGAACCTAGGTCCTTTTACTCAGAGTCAGTCCTCTTTTCTGTTGAATCTTAAATCAGTGGTGGTCAAAATAGTAGACAAAATTGAGGAATGTTCCTGACAGTGGGCTGGTATTCAAAGGAGGGATATTTGATGTTAATTTTTTTAAACCATTAAAAACCTGCCTGTACTATATTTACATTGGCTTTCTCTCCTTTTCTGCTTTTCCTTCTTTGTCCTTTGTCTTTCTCCCTTCTCTTCCTTTCCTCTTGCCTAGGTGTATTTGACAACTGCTCCCATGCTCTCAGTGACAAGGGCTGGGCCTTGGGTATCCGGTCAGTGGAGTATCATGGAAGGAAGGATGCTCGTTTCTTTTTTTCTCTCCGCACAGACCGTTTGAGAAAGGCTACAATTGTGATTGGGCATAGCCGCTACTTGTCAGGTACATGGACACATTTAGTAGCTACTTATGATGGACGTCGCATAGCTCTCTATATAGATGGAGCTCAAGTTGCCAGTAGCCTGGGCCAATCTGGCCCTTTGCACAGCCCATTTATGGCATCTTGCCGTTCTTTAATCCTGGGTGGGGACAGCTCAGAGGACAGACACCAATTCCGTGGGCACATGGGTACCTTGACTCTCTGGAACACAGCACTTCAACAAAGCCAGCTCCAGCAGAGTTTCTTGCAGCCAAGTGGATATGGGGACTTAGCTTCCTTGGCACTCAGTGCTATTTTTGCTCCAATGGAACAGCAATGGGTAACCTTTAAAGATGGGGAATTCCCAAGACTTGACATGCTCCAGGATCCAGAGCCTGAGCCTGAGATTCTGCACCCTCTCATACCTCCACCCTGTGGACAAACTGTCTGTGATAATGTGGAGTTGATCACCCAGTACAATTGGCACTGGCCACTGAGAAGTGAGAAGGTGATCCGTTACCAAGTGGTGAATGTATGTGATGACGATGGACTTCATCCTACTGTCAGCAGTGAGCAAATCACCCGTCAACATCAGGCATTGAGTGCAGCCTTCAGCCGGTACAACATCAGCTGGCAATTGAGTGTTCATGAAGTGCGTAACTCCACTTTGCGTTATCGGGCTGTCCTCGTGAACTGTGAGCCCAGCAAGATTGGCAATGATCACTGTGACACTGAATGTGATCATCCACTTACTGGCCATGATGGAGGTGACTGTCGCCTTCAGGGACGCTGTTACTCATGGAATCGGAGGGATGGTGTGTGCCACATGGAGTGCAACAACATGTTGGATGACTTTGATGATGGTGACTGCTGTGACCCTGATGTGACTGATGTACAGAAGACTTGCTTTGACCCTGATTCACCCAAGAGGTAAGGAGGAGGGTGTGGATACATGCTGTCTCAAAATTGAATTTATATTATTTTCTCTTCTAGAGTTCTAGGACCCTAGAGAATATGCACACTAAAACCAAAAAGAAACGAAGTCCAAATCCCATGCACCATAATATGAATAGTTTATACTTGATCGAGGTATACATTGAGGCTCATTAACACAAATTATGTTACAACAATTTCTAAAAATTTCTTGGTAATAGAGAATAAAGTGTGCCCCAGTCATGTTGATTTTGTTGAAATAAATGAAGGGTTTGGACTCAATGTCCTTTAAAGTTAATTAATATTAATGTGACTTAGGACAAGTCATTTTCTACCTCTAGAAATCCATTTCTTCATCTGGCAAATAGAGGGATGATCTCCAAAATCTATTTAAGCTTTAATAAAGCAGCTGAGTGTAGTCCAATAGAGTGCTTAGGAATTCCTAGTTCAAATCTGGCCTTAGACACTTGCTAGCTATGTAGCATGGAGGTCACTTAACCTTTGCCTGACAATCTCCTTATCTTAAAAATCATGACAATAATAGTACCTACCTTACAGGGTTGTTATGATGATAAAATTAGGTGATATTTGTGAAGTGCTTTGCAAACCTGAAAGATCTATGTAGATGGTAGCTATCATTATTATTATAATCTGGGGGACAGTTGGAAGGTAACAAGGGAGTATGAATGCCTATGACAGGAAGCTATTTGTAGAATCAATAAACTTTTCTAGCATTACGGATTACTGTTACTCGATGTTTGAAGGTATCAAAATAGGAAATTCAAGTCCAAATAAAGCCTTTCCTATATAAATATTGCTTGCAATATGACTATACTTATCATTATCCCAGCAAAGATTTCCAATTATTAATGTGAGCCTCACACTTTAGACCCTCTGTAGAATTCCCAAGAGAAAGACAGATATTTCTAATCCAGTCACCAATTCTTTATCTTCTTCACCCCTTGCCAATCCTTCTCCCCTTCTTCCTTCTCCATACACTAAAGAAATCACCCATTCAAGAGAATACAATCAATTGAGAGGAAGCCTTCTTAGGAGCATTTATATATAGCATATAGCCACTTGGGCTGTATCATCACTATCATCATTATTACCAGTCTGGGAGGAACTAGGTGGATTTGTAGTCAGATTTCTTGGTTAAAATCTTGATCTTGCAACTTATTACCTCTGTGACCTTGAGCAAATGACTTAACTTCTCTGGGCCCAAGTTAAATGAGGGTACTGGACTTCATGATCTTGAAGGTTGTTTCTAGCTGTCTTTCTAAATCTACCTTATATGAGCATCATCATAACTACTGAGAATCATATAGTGTTTTAATATTTGCCAAGTACCTTTCCATATGGGACCCTACTTGAACTTTACAAAAACACTCTGATATAAGTGCCATAATTGTTATTATTAACTCCATTTTTATAATGGAATCTTGAGGATGAGAAAACTTAAGTGCCTTTCCCAGGGTAACAAAGCAAGTAAATGTCTGAGAGGAGTTTTAGGCTTGGTATTCATTTCTATTTCCAAAGATCTGCCTCTACAATATTTCCTTGGTCTCTTAAATATTCAGTTACCACATCCCTCACTTGCAGATTCCATACCTTGGAAATGTAGATAGATAGATAGATAGATAGATAGATAGATAGATAGATAGATAGATAGATAGATAGATAGAGAGAGAGAGAGAGAGAGATAGAGAGAGAGAGAGAGAGAGAGAGAGAGAGAGAGAGAGAGGTAGATAGAGAGATTAATAGATAATAGGAAGATGAAAGATGATTGATTGTAGATAATGGATGAGTTAATAGATAATTGATAGGTGATAGATCAGTACGTGATAGGTTTGTTAAGTTGTTATTGATATATTTGAAGATGAAAATAGTTCATATTTTGATGGATGCATAGATAGAGCTTTAGTAAGTTCTTGCTATATGCCAGGCACCGTGCTAAGCACTTGGTCATACAAATACAAGTAAGCAAGATGGTACCTGTCCTCAAGGAGCTCATATTTGGATAATGAAATCCAACACTCCCCAAACTCTCTCTTCTTCCAGACTTTCTTACTCTTGTTGAGTATACCAACATCCTCTCAGGCTTGTATCTTAGGTGTGTCATTTTTGACTCCTTTTCTCACAGCTGCTGCCTCCCATATCTCATCTGTTGCCAGGCCCGGCAATCCCATCTTTGCATCATTCCTTGTATGTAGCCCTTTCTGTCCTTTGATACTACCAACACTTCAGTGCAGGCACTGACCATATCATGTCTAGACTATTACAAATAGCCTTTCGCTTGCTCTCCCTGACACAAGTTTCTCCCCATTCCAGTCTGTCCTCCACTCAGCTGTCAAAGGGGCGTTCCTAAAGTTCAGCTCAAATATGTCATCTCCCTATTTCTTCTTATATTTATTTATATCTATGCATATATCTATATATTTATGTTTATATATGTAGACATGTATTTACATATATTTATAGTTTATTAACTAGGCAGGGTTCTCTGTTATCTCTACGATCAAATAAAAAGTCTTCTGTTTGGATTTTAAAGTCTTTCAATACTCTAGACTATTTCTACCTCTCCAGTCTTGTATACTTTACTCCATGCCACATAGTTTTGATCCGGGAACATTAGAGTCATTGGTATTCCTTGCTTCATTAGTATTCCTTGCTCAAGATAATAATAGCTAATCTTAAAAGAGATCTAGGGTCCGAGAATCCTAGGAGCACAGTCCTGCTTTTGCTAGCAAGAAAAGGCTGATTGCTAATGCTTTAGGCAGCATGATTTGGAGATGATCAGGATGAAACTGACAGGTTGGTTCTGGGGAAGATAATGCAAATCTCACTCATCTATTTAGCTTCCTTGTCAAAGAAAGACAGCTTCTTTTTTCTTTAGCACTTAAATTGCCATACTTTTATTCTTAGAGGATCCCTTTTACCTCTACTTTTTGTTTTCCCTTTAACCTCCCCCTAGCAAAAAAACAAACAAAAACAAACCCAGTGAAACACATTATTTTAGTTATTAGTTGCTATGAGCTCAGAGAAGGTGACTCACCCTATGTTTCTAATTTAGTAGGAAAAACCTCCTTCCATGCTTCCCTCCTTCCTTTGGGGACCCTCAACCTACCCTCACAGTGAGACTGAAGGCAGAGGAATATAAGGATAGGTGACCTTTCCTCCATATTTACCAATTTTATTTCTAGCCCAGAGGGTATAGTTTTTTTTCCTTCCCCTTCTCCCTTCTCTGTGTACATCTGTCTTTATTATAAAGATATAGATTGCTTTTCTCAGTTCTTTTTTTCTTCTTAAACCCTTACCTTCAGTCTTAGAATCAATTCTGTGCATTGGTTCTAAGGCAGAAGAGTAGTAAGGGCTAGGCAACGGGGGTCAAATGACTTGCCCAGGGTCACAAAGCTAGGAAGTGTCTGAGGCCAAATTTGAACCCAGAATTTCTCATCTGGCTCTCAATCCACTGAGCCACTAGCTGCCTCCTCTCAGTTCTTAATTGGTGCAGCCCATAATTAAAACTCTCATACTCAATTCTTAACCAAAATCTCAATGGAGACTCAAAACAGAAATGAAGGGCGGACTAATATGCCAGACCTCAACTCAAATCAGGGTTCCTTAAGCTGAGTTTGGGGATCCTAATGAGGCCCTGTGGATAAATTCCATGGGTTCTGTGAATTTTGTTTAAATTTGTATAAACATTTCAATATGATTGATTACTTTGTAATCCTATGAATTTTATTTTATGCTCTTAAAAACATCATTCTGAGAAGGGATCCATAGGCTTCACCAACCTTCCAAAGGGGTCCATGAAACTAACAAAGAAAAGATTAAGAATCCTTGAATCAGATGGACTTTTCACACTTCCAATTCCTAGGGGTCTAGCACTTTGAGATACCAGGTGATTCATAACTTATGGGGTAAGTGAACCTATTGTGTTATTCAACTACTTACCAGTGTTATTTCCAAATTGCAACTTTCCCCATCATGATTTCAATATATTCCAGGTAGGCATAAAAAATTAAAAGGGAATTTGGGGGAGTTTTGCAGAAGCCCCAGACAATACATGAAAACCAATAGATGACATTTTCTGTGTCATTTTCTATGTTTAGAAGCTCAGAAAGGTATAAAATGTATGTCTAGTATTGTTTAATGTCAACATATCTTATCTTTTAATATCATAAATATGCACTTTCTTTTTTAAAATTAAAACAAGTTAAAAGTTAAAGTTTGAATAAAGAACAATCCAACAGATGACTTACAAAGGCTATCTTAACATTGATCTACATATTGCCTGTGATCAAATACTTAACCCAAAATTTATTATAAGGAACTCTAAAGACTCTGTAAAGTGGGGCAGTTGAGTAGCTCAGTGGATTGAGAGCCAGGCCTAGAGATGGGAGGTCCTAGGTTCAAATCTGACCTCAGACACTTCCCAGCTGTGTGACCCTGGGCAAGTCACTTGACCCCCATTGCCTACTCTTACCACTCTTCCAAGAGAGAAGGTAAGGGTTTAAAAAGAAAAAGACCCCATGAAGGAAAAAGAAGAAAATCAGACATTTTCTCTGGTATGCCAACTTTTTTTTGCAGATTTCCTAGATTACAGGGGCACTTCATATCTCTCCTCCACCATTCTGTGGATAGGATGCCCTTACTTATGCTCCCGATTTGAGAGTTTTCCTTTCACCTAGAAAGACACACTTCAAATTGATCGACTAGAATTTCTAAAAGACGTGGATGAAAGTTGAAAGCAGGGATAGTCAATGAAGAGTAAATGTAAAAGGTTGGCATAGTAGGTAAGAATAATTCTGAGAGTGCAAAAGCTTAGCCATTGTGATAAAAAAGGTTTTTAGTTATATTGGCTTTTCTGTAGGAGTTAAGAGCTAAAGGGGATGGATAGGATAATGATAACCATCAGCAGAGAGAAAGCAGAACTATCTCATTCTTAATTTGTTTTGTTTACTAGGCCCAGAATGAGTGACTGCAAGAAGTATAGAGATTAAGGAAATGTAGATTTAGGAAAAGCTGGCTTTGGCTCCCTTTTCTCCTGCTAGGCTAGGTGAATGACAATAGACAAACTCCCATAGGCAACATTCTAAAATTTATTTATTGATTTTTATGTAATCTGAGTCCCAAATCCCATTGGAATGGGACTTTCTCTTCATTGATGGGTTGTAATCTATGTTGGTGAAAGCCCATCCACCTCCAAAATCAAAGCCCCTTAAAGTACTGACGTCTCTCTGTCATAGGAGCAGACAATCGATGTTGGTTATTGGATTGGAATAAAGAGGTACAAACATCAATAGACAGTTAATATAGTAAACACATCAGACTGATCCAACTTAATTTTCTTTTTTTGGAGACATTAAACCATTACATAAGTGCAAATGGTGTAGTAAGTAGTTTGCTAGAGATGTGCATCCATCAGCATCCAACAAGCACTCATGCTATTCTTGTAGAAAAGATGGAGGGACATTGACTAGATAATGGTACATGGATTCTGAATGGGTTGAGTTGGATCTATGAAGTAGAAATTTATGTTTTGATCTCAGCTGGGAAACAGGTCTCTAATGGAGTGCCTGAGGGATTACACTTGACAGTTGAACAATTTTGTCAGTGTCTTGGATAAAGGGATAGGTGGCCTACTTCTCAAAGGAGGCTGATAGAAAACAAAGAAGAATAGCTCTAATAGATGACAGATGGAATTCACAAAAAGCCAGGTAAGTGTTTAAGATAGAGTGCTGGACTTGGAATCAGGGAGACTTGAGTTCTAACTTGACCTTAGCCATTGACTAGTATGACCTTGAGCAAGTCACTTGATAGCTATCTGCCTCAGTTTCTCTATTTGTAAAATGAGGATATAAATACACCTACTAGCCTGGCTTATCATTAGAACGAGATGATATTTGCAAAGTGCAAAGCAAAGCTTAAAGTGCTACAGAACTGCTAGCTATTATAATTCATGTCTATGAAAAATGAATTGGCTATATCTAAAAAGATTTAACTTAAATGGATAAATTAATACTGACTGATAGAAACATACACTTAATGACACACTGCTAAATTTATATGTCCTTTACATATATGTATATATACATGTATTTATTTAAAATAAAATCTTTACCTTCAGTTGTAGAATCAATTCTGTATATTGGTTCCAAGAGAGAAGAAGAGTGTAAAGCACAAGGCAATGGGATATAAGTAACTTGCTCAGGGTCACAAAGCTAGGAAGTGTCTCAGGATAGAATTGAACCCAGGACTTCCCATCTCTAGGACTGACTATCTCCTGAGTCATCTACTTGCCCCCTTTTATACTGATTTTTAAAAGATAACCTTTTAAAAAGATTTATTTATTTCTAAATTAATTTAACTTAATTCAATGAACAAAAATCACTTGGGTTCAAAAGGTTAATATCACAAGTAGAAGAAGATATGGGAGAGGTGTGGCTAGCCAGTAGTTGATCTGAAAATGACCTTTGGGTTTTAGTGGACTTTGAAGTCAGTATGAGTCACCAGTTAGTTATGGCAGCCAACAAAGCCAGAATGATATTGGACTGCATGGAGAGAGATATAACATCCAGTAGCACTCTACTCTGTCCTGATCAGCCTGCATCTGGAGCACTGTGGTCACTTTTTGGAGTGTTTCATTTTAGGAATAACAATGATAAGCTGGAGACCCTCCAGAGGAGGACAACCAGAGTTTGAAGGGAGGGCCTCAAGACCATGCCATTTGATGATTGATTGAAGGGACTGGGGATATTTAGAACAGAGAAGGGAACATTTCGGGGGTCCTGATAGCTTTCTTCAATGACTCTAAGGGCAGAAATGGGGCACTGAGATTAGACTTATACAATTTTGCCCCAGAGGGTAAAACTAGGAGTGGTTGGTGTATGTGGCAGGCATCTCTGTAATGAAAGATTTCCTAGGAATTCAGAACAGTCAAAAGTGGAATAGATTGGCTCAGGAAGTACTGAGTAGACATTTTAAATATATATAAATATAAATACATAAATATGTTAAACATTAAATAAATAAAATGAAATAAATATTAAATAAAAATATATATGAAATAGTAATATAGTAATTATAGTAAATAGCATATAGTAAATATACAATATATAATAAACATATTAAATATAATATAGTATAGTAAAATAGTAATCTATTATCTATATAGCATATATACATATTTGCTGAGAAGGTATATTTAAGCAAAAAGATTTTATTTTAGTAGGAGTTGAACTAGATTTCCTCTGAAGTGGTTGCTTAAGTATCCTCCCTTGCAAACTACCTCCTATTTAATTACTTTGTATGAATTAATATTTATTATCTTTATATTGATGGTGTATATTTTTATAAGTAATTGTTGAATCCCTCACTAGAATGTCAATATTTTAAAACCCTTACCTTCAGTTTATTATTATACTCCTTCTGTGTATTCTATCAATACACAGTATTGACTTCAAGGCAGAAGAGTGGTAAGGATAGGCAATGGGAGTTAAGTGACTTGCCCAGAGTCACACAGCCAAGAAGTGTCTGAGGCCAGATTTAAAACTAGGACCTCCCATCTCTAGGTCTGGCTCTCAATCCACTGTGCTCCCCAACTGCCCTAGAATGTCAGTTTTTATAAGGAGAGGATTTCCTTTTTGTACCTGTATCCACAACACCTGGAACAGTGTCTAGCATATAGTATGTACTCAATACTTAAACTGATTGATACCTGGATTCACTTGATGATACATTTATATGTCCTATACTTCTCTTTTCAAGTTATGAGACCTTTTAAAGATTTATTTATTTCTAATTAAATGTAACTTATTTAAATAAATGAAAATCTATTTTCTTTCCATCCTACCACCTCTATCCTTGCAACAGATTTCCAGGTTTAAAATCCTCCACATGAGTGTGTTTGTGTGTGTGTGTGTGTAGTTGATCAGAGTTAACAAGAGATAGCAATTGTCCTCCTTATTTTCTGCCCTCTTATTCCCGAGTCCTCCTCAAAGGTTCCAAAGAACTAGAAGAGAAATTAATTTCACAAAAATCCCTTTCCCGGAAGCAACCAAGAGGATGAGATAAGCTAAAGAATACAACATCAAACATCTGTAATCCAGATGGGCATGCTGTCTGGGGGCTAGTATTTATCAGGCTTTAGGCCATGCAGGAGATGTGAGTTATGGATAGACTACCTGGCCAATTGTGAAGAATTACATCAAGCTGCCAATGTGGCTAGGAACTGAATTGGGTGGGTGGTGGTAGTGGGAGGTTCAGAGCAACCCCACCCAGGGAGGTTCCACCATGGGCCAGGGATAATCCAGAAGGATGCTTCAGGGAAATGGGATCACAGGATCCAAGATCCCTCTCAGGACAGTTCTAGGAGCTCAGCAAGGACAATCTCTGGCTGCTTTTCTGGGTTTGAGTTCCTTTGCACCCCTTCCTATTCCTTCCCTTAAAATAATGACACAGAGACTAAGGTCTTGCTGCTGCTGGCCCTGCTTCGTTTACCTTCCCTCTCCTCCATTTCCTTCTCTAAACTCAGCAGGGACCAGCTCTGCAACTCGATATTTGCCTTTCTTTGTTGGTCTCCGTGTCTCTGTCTTCTTCATTATAATGGGGGGAAACATCATAAAATAAAAACAAGTGACTAAGCAAGGCTTAACTAGGCCATCAATCACTCCGTCTCAGTCCAAGCTGTGCAGCAGACAATGGGTGTCGGGGTGCATTTGTTTTCTAGAGTTATGTGGTGGGGCCTCTGTCTCTGTGTGTGTCAGAGTGACTCATTGTCTGTCTCTCTGAGTCCCTCTCTGCATCCCTTTCGTGGTCGGCCTCCATTCGCCCATGTTCCCAGTTGGGGTGGGCTGCCTCTATTATAGCCAGTAATTGGAGGGAGAGGGCCTGCTCCACTCTGCAGAAGCTCAGATTTTCTGCTTGGAAGCAGACCCTACAGGTAGGAGACAGTTGACTTCTCTGAAGCTGTGTGACCAAGGGAGGTGGGGGGGATCCCCCTGGGATCCTGACAGAGATGAGGGTGTCGGTCTGTGTGTTTGATGGAAATGGGAGCAGGTGAGGATCTTTGCTCCCCGTGAGGCCCCACCAGTACCTGGTTTCTCAGGACTAGGCTGCCTCTCCAGTCACCCATCCTTGCTGGCTGCTGGGCCAAAGGAACAGCTCAGCTGGGGCCCTGCAGTGGCAGGGTCTGTTAAACATCATCCAGACTTCATTATAGGTTTCGTTTGAAGTCAGGATTGAAAGTTCCCTGGAGCCAAAGAAAACATGCAATGGGGGAAAATAAGCGTAAAGGGGTAGGAGAGGGAAGAGAGGGAAGAGGGATGAGGTAGAAAAATGTGAAAAGCTGAGTAGCAAGGAAATCTCTCAATCTCTCCATCTCCGAATGAGTAAACATGAACAAACTCTGGAACACCAGGGACTCTCTTCGTTCCAGTTTCTTCACCTGGCTAAGGGAACCAGAGGGGAAGAAGGGCACTTTGCACGCCTTATAAATAGGCAAGGACATCTTATTGGTCCAAAGGAAGGGGTGGTTTCCCCCTTCTCCCCATTTCTGTCTTTTCCCTCCGGGTCAACTTCCCCTTTCATAGCCCTAATAGATCTCCAGGTCAGAAAATAAGTGAAATCAGCATTTGTTCCTACTCCTCTGGCACACTCTTCTAGGTGAGGGGTTAGTAAGGATTTCCACAGCAGCCATGAGCCATTTTCCTCTCCTCTCCCCACCCTTTCCCCCTCAATTATTCCTTATCCAATAGGATAATGATAGAGCAGCAGAACCCGTGACAATCAAGACTGAGACAAGGCTTAACATAGTACCTGGCACATTGTAGCCACTTAATGTTTATAGACTGACTGATGGAAGTCTTATTCCTCTTCATCTAAAAGTGTCAGAAGTGGAGGCAGCTGGGTAGCTCAGCGGATTGAGAGCCAGGCCTAGAGAAGGGAGGTCCTAGGTTCAAATCTGACCTCAGATACTTCCCAGCTGTGTGACCCTGGGCAAGTCACTTAACCCCCATTGCCTAGCGCTTCTGCCTAAAAGGGTTTAAAAACAAACAAACAAATAAATAAAAAATAAATTGGCAAATACAAAAATAAGATAAAAGTGTCACAAGCTTCTCCTCCTCTCTCACCTCTCTCTCCTTTCCAGTCAAAATAAGTTATCACAACAGTTGGTTACCTTGAACAGTGGAAAGAATCCCAATTTGGGGAATAGTAGGACCTCAGTTCAAATCCTGTCTCTGCTGCTTATTTCCTACCTGACATTGCACAACTCCCTTAATCTCTCTGGGCTTCAGTTTTCTTTTCTACAAAATGAGAAGACTCCAATGGAACCAATTAATATTAAAATATTATCTATTAACATATATAAATATAAAATATAAGTATTATTTCTAAATGTAAATACATATAAATATATAAAAAGCTCAGAATCCCTAGTTAAGAATCCCTGGCCAAGATGGCCTCTAAGAACCTTCCAGTTCTAAATTGTGTACTTAGGAGCTCCTATTTCTATGACCATTTAAAGTTTACAAAATGTTTCCTCAATCAGAATCTGGGATCCTGGAGGAAAGGGATCATATGTTTGCCCTTTTTTGGTATACCCGGCCCTCAGCACAGTGCCTGGTACACTAATATTTCATAAATGTTTTTTGACAGGTGGGCTCACAATAGGTCCCTGAATGAAAGAAAGCTGGCTTTGAAATGAGTTCAAATCCCAATTCTACTCCTTCCTACCTGAATGTAAAACATCCCTCCCCTCTGGGGCTCAGGACCATCATCTCTCAAATGACTCAAAGTCTATGATCCTGAGGTAGGGAGACAGCTAGGTGGCACCATAGGGCATACAGAACTGGACCTAGCAAGACTTAAGTTCAAACCGGTTCTCCAAGACTGGCTGCGTGCCTATGGTTTAACTTTGGTCTGCCTCAGTTTCCTAGACTGTAAAATGAGGATTATAATTGTACCTCCTTCCCAGCAATATTATGAGGACAAAATGAGATAATGCTTATAAAGTGTTTAGCACAGTGGTTGACACATAGTAGGCACTTATAACTACTTATTCCCTAGTGAACACACACACACATATATAATTATCTCTATTCTACAGATGAGACAATTTAGGTGTAGCATAGGCAAAGTGACTCATCCACTGTCCAATAGCTAGTATCAGAGGTAGGGTTCAATCCCAAGACTCCTGCTCAGTGTATTTTTTTAAAAATGTTTTTTAAACCCTTACATTCTATCTTAGAATTAATACTATGTATTAGTTCCAAAGCAGGAGAGGTAAGGGCTATGCAATGAGGGTTAAGGGACTTGCTGAGAGTCACGTGGCTAGGAAGTGTCTGAGGTCACATCTGAACCCAGGACCTCCTGTCTCTAGGACTAGATCAATCCACTAAGCCACTTTTCTGCCTTCTAAATGAGCTCTTAATTCAACAAGTCACAGCCTGTTCAAGATGTACCGGACTAAAAATAGTGATCCCAGATAATTTCAAAGGATCTGTGATGGAAATTGCTCTTCCCCTCCAGAGAACAAACTGATAAACTGAGTGAAGATTGAAGCATCCTTTCCCTCTTGCTTTATTTGTCTTGTATTGTGTGTGTGCATTTTCTTTTGCAATATGGCTAATATGGAAATATGTTTTGCATGACTTCACATGTATAATCATTATCATATTGCTTGCCTCCCTTAGGGAATGGGAAGAGGTAAGAAGGAGGGAGGAAGAGAATTTGGAACTCAAAAATTTTAAAAATAAATGGTTCCTAGGTTCAAATCTGGCCTCAGACACTTCTTGGCTGTGTGACCCTGGGCAAGTCACTTAATCCCCATTGCCTAGCCCTTACCACTCTTCTGCCTTGGAGCCAATACACAGTACTGACTCCAAGATGGAAGGTAAGGGTTTAAAACAAACAAACAAATAAATAAATAAATGGTAAGGAGGGAAGCTAGGTGGCTCAGTGGATTGAGAGCCGAGCCCAGAGATGGGAGGTCCTGAGTTCAGATTTGGCCTCAGACAGTTCCTGGCTGTATGACCTTGGGCAAGTCACTTAACTTCTATTGCCTAGCCCTTACTGCTCTTGAAGGTGGAAGATAAGGGCTTAAAAAAAGTTTAAAATTTTTAAATGAAATTTGAAAATGTTTAATGAAATAAACAAAATATATTTAAAAAGTTATTCTCAACTTAAAGATAAGGCAGGATCCCATCTCACTGTTTTGACTAGGAAGAAAGGGTAAGTGAGCCTTTCTTTATGGACAACAACAAAGTTGTGTTTTCCTCTGGTCTCTTGACTTTTTGGAAGAATTTAGATAGCAATAGTAGATGAGTGGCTCCAGAGTGACAAAATGGCCCTGCCTTATCTCCTTATCTACTTCCCTTGCTGCAGACACTAGAGCTGTTTATTTATATAGTAGCATGGCTGACTAAGGCAGAAGATCATTTTGTGGATTTGACAGCTAGAGCTTACTAGCTGGTGACAATACAGGGGGGTGCATAAAGGAGCTCTTTCTATCAGTTGAACTACTGGGAATGTGTGTGAGCCTGGAAGAAGGGTAAATGCAGGGACATTTTATAAAGAGAGAACCAACTCCTTTACCTCTTTGAAAATAATTGCAGTATAGAAGAAGTCCACATTCCCAAACACGTATCCCCCAATTGGTCCTACCACAGTGCCAGAATTGTTATATTTGTTACTCCTTGAACCAAACAAAGAAGACATGATAGTTGTTTTCAAATATTTGCAGGGCTATCTTGTATCTAACAGAATGTATTACATTCCTTGAGAGCAGGACCCGTTTCATTTTTATCTTTGTATCAACAGCCCTAGGACGCTATTGTTTTTTGTGGTGGTTGTTGTCTAGTCCTTTCATGTGTATCCAACTATTTCTGCTTTCATTTAGGTTTTTCATGGCAAAGATACTAGAGTGGATTGTCATTTCCTTCTCTGGCACATTTTTCAGATGAGGAAATTGAGGCAAACAAAGTTAAGTGACTTCCCCAGGGTAATGCAGCCAGTAAGTATCTGAGGTTTGGATTTGAACTCAAGAAGATGAGATCTCCTGATATCAAATCAGTACTTTATCTGCTGTGCCACATAGCTGCCTTGGCACTGTGCAGGCTCTTAATAAATATTTGTTGACTGACTTATTAGGAAAGGAAGATCAGACTTCTACAGAACTTTAGATGAGAAAACTAGTTCCAACATGTGGACATTGTAGGGGAAAAGATTTCTCCTAAGTAAAAGAAAGAATTTCCTAATGATTAGAGATGCCTTGTGAGAAGTGTTCTTTATTCCTGGAAATGTTCAAGAAGGGATTGGATGCCCTCCACTTGCCAGGGCTATTTTGGAGGGAAAGCATGTAATGGATAATGAGTCAGGCTGGATGTCTTCTCAGTTCTCTTCAAATGATAGGACTCAGTGATTCTGAGACTGAAGGTGCCTGGGAAAAAATTTATTTGATAAGAAAGAGATAGCCAGCCATTTTCATTCTGAATACTTTTTTATGAATTAGTTTATCAGATAATTAGTCCAGAGAACATTGCAGAATAGAAGCACTGGGCAGGTAAGTTTTGATGAGGTTTAAGAGATTCACAAAAAATGATCCAGTTTACAGTCTTCCCTGAGAGGATAGTTGGATCTGCCTACTCATGGGCTAGCCCGAGGACCTTTCTTACCTGGAAGTAAAAGGAGGCTCAAGAGGGTGCATGATCACACTTTGACTTCTTCAATATTTTGTGTTTGTGAATCCTTAGCTCTGGGTGATGTGGCTCTTGGCAGAGCCTATCGGGGGAACATACTATAAATTACCTAGATTCTGCCCCCAATGTCACTTCAGTGATACAAGTGATTAGAGGAGAGGATCATGTTTATAGTTCACATTTACATAAACACTTCAAAAGATAAATTGTTTTTCTAACAAATATCGTAGGAGGCAGTAGATAATGTAAATATTGGGCTTTAGAAATGAAGTATCTCAACATCAAAGAAATGAAGTGATTTATCTAAAGTCTCACTGCCAATGTCATATCCAAGATTTCAAGTCTAATTTGTCCCATCGTACCACACTGCCCCTCCATTAACTATCCTTAGTTCTGTAAGCACCTTTTCAGATTTCGTGTGTTCGTTATGCAGATATAAGATAGAGAGACTCAGGAAGATGGAAAGAAGTAGTTAATGATGAGGGGAGGGTATGTGGGAGAGAAGACAGTAATGTGGGTAGGTTACCTTAAGCTTAGGACAGTGTATCCAGGATGAAGAGTATTGCCATTGAGGAGCTTTATGCTGGATCTTAAGGAATGGATAGGATTTTTTTAGGTCTAGAGCAGTGATTGGCAAACTACAGCCCAAAGGCCAGATGTGGCCCCCTGAAATGTTCAATCCAGCTGAGCGACATTATTCCTAATCTGACGAATACAATGAGTAGGATACAATACAATGAAACTTCGAAAGAGTTGCCTTAGAAACAGACTGACAGATGAGCATTTCCTTTCCTTTGGCCCCCTCTTTAAAAAGTTTGCCCATCACTGATCTAGAGAGTAAAAGGTATACCAGGCAGAGGTACAGAAGAGCCAAAGGGTGGAAGACAGTAAAGCCCCAAATACTTTCAATTTATAATAACTAGGTTAGTTTGCCTGGAGGGATGAATTTTCATGGAGAAACTAAAAAAAAAAAATTCCATTCCTGTTTCATTTCAGGCTCCCTCATCTTTTCTTCCAGTAACCATAGGATGGTGGACCTAGAGCTAGAAAGAACGTAAAAGTCATATGGCCAACCTTAACTCTTCTTATATATAAGGAAACTGAGGCCCAGGGAGATTAACTGACTTTTCCAAGGTTACACAGGTAGTTCCTCTCAGGAGTGGGATTTGAACCAAAGTCTTCTGATACCAGAGATAGATCTGTTTGTTTTCATTGCACTATGCTGCCTCCTTGAGGATTTGACTATATTTGCTTGCTGGGAAGATGTTTGCATTCTGAGGCTGCATCATATTAGTGTATTGCCAGCCCCTTCACTTAGTTAGTAAATGCATCGATCATCACCTGCATTGCAGTATCATAGTGATGTGAGCATGTTATAGCTACAGCCCTCCATGCTCCCTAAATTACACAGATGGTCAAAGCCTGAAAATGGAGAATTCCACTTCAGATTTGTTGAATGCAACATGCCAACAGGACATGCAGGTGGAGATGGAGTCAAAGGTACTGGGCTGTTTACATATGTATGGTATGCAAGGGGAGCACAGGGCCAAGGCAAGTATGTGTAATGCATTGGCAGGATAAAACTTAAAATGTTTTTAGATTTTGCCCAGGAGAAGGAATTTCTCATTAAGCTGAATGCCTTATCCCTAGATAACCTCTTCTCTTCCCTTCTCAATCTCTGGTCCATTATCTGTGAATCTTGAAACATAAGGAATCAGTGCAGGGTCTTTTTTCTGTCTCTACTTTGAAAAAAAAAAGGCGAGCCATTCAGGAAGATAGTTGGAAATCACTGAAAGTATTGGACACTTTTCCAGATGAGACTAAGCAACCAATCCCATTTTCCTCTCATTTAATTTCTAGTCATTATTTTAACTTCTATTTGTGCTCTATATACAATAGATAATCAAAAATCCATATTGAATGAATGAACTAATAAATGATACAAAGTTGGTAGGAATATCTGACATGATACATGATAGAATTAATGTTCAGAATCATCTCAATAGGCTCCATTGTAGAAAAAAATGGACAAGATGAGATTTAATAAGGGGGGAAAGTTTTTCATTTAATTTTTTAAGAGCCAAATATACAAATTACAGATTGATAGAGAGCTGGCTTTTCAGACTTTCCTGTTTGAAAAATAGTGTTTTAAGTTTACTTCAAGCCTAATATAAAATAAAAGTGTGATACAGCTGCTGAAATAAGTTAATAAAATTTTACTTAATTAGCTACATTGATGAATCTATAATTTTATTAGTGTGGGGATACTCATTCCACAGAGATAACAAAATGACTGACTTCTCCTTTCTCTTGTGAAATTCACATTTATGGTTATCTTGAAATATTCCATGGATTATTTAAGTGTTTAACTAATGTATTAGAGATTTCCCCCTTTCAAACCATAATTTTAGTATCTATGGGGTACCAGTATAGGACTTGTGCTTTTTATTTTCTCTTATTCTCCTTATTTGGCAAGCCTATTTCCATCTCAGATTATGCATATCGTAGAATTTAAGAGCTAGAAGGTCCATCAAAAGTCATTAATTGACATATTTAACTAAGAAATGCTCCTACCACATCCTCAATAAGGGACCACCTATCCCCTACTTGAAATCTTTTCATGAAACGGAATTGGCTATCACTCAAGAAAGCCCAAGATATATTTAGACAACTCTTATATACCTTGACAATGTATTTTGTCTTTTTTTCACATACAAATCTTGTTGGGAATATTCTCCAATCTGTTTAAACCTATTATATATCTTTATATTGCTTTTTAGGTTTCTAGTAAACTTAATTTTTCTAAGATTATAGTGTTCTATGTTTTATAGCCATATAATGATTAAGAGAATATAACAACAACTAACATATAGTACATTAAAATTTCAAAACAATTTAAAATTTCTCTTTTATAAAACAAATATTATCTCATGAATTTTAATGAATTGGTCTTTTGGAGCAGTGACAAATTAGGTATCATTGAAAGCTTCACACAGTTTTTCAAATGTAATCCAACATGATTTCTTCCTCTTAGTCAAAATTGAGTCCAGAATCTTATTCATCTCTACCAACATGTCATAGTGGAAAGAGTATTGGCTTTTATCAGGTATCCTAAGATTAAATCCTACTCCTGACACTTTTTTGTGTGATCTTAGAAAAGTCAATTAGCATTTTTGGGTCTCAGTTTCCTTATTTGTAAATAAGAGACATAAACCCATGACTGTGTATATAAATTCATGGAAAAACATCTAATCTAATTGTATGTCATACTCTGGGAAATATGCATTTTTTCATTTACCTTTCTTTTCACTGGGAGTAGTTAGAGCAATTCCTTTTACATTTCTTTAAAGAAATTTTGACATATAGTTGGGCTTTATAAGATGGGTACTATATTCTATGAATAAGCACATTTATTGAAGTTTAACATCACTAGAGATTTCTTCTTTTGTTTAGAGTCTGAATGGTGCATTTTACATGAAACTGTTGAAGACATTAAATAAGTAGTCTCTTTCCATGAAATATAGTGACTTATGTAATAAGTAATGAAATAGTCAATAGATCATGAAATATTCATAAAATAGTTCCAATAGTAGGAGACATACTAGAGAAAATCCAGAAAATAATGTCCAGGATGGTGAGATTGTAAAGAGTCTAGGAAACAATTTCATATGAAGCACACATAACAATAATGAAAATATTTAGCTTTTAGAAGATTTATTTGTCCATTACCTATTTTTAAATGATGCTAGATGATACTGAAAAATACTTTTCTTAAAATTTCCATTTAACAGTCATCATAATATATGTTTTTTCCAATATTCTGTTCAGATTGAAAATTTCTTATTTAACTCTTAATTTTTTCAAAGTCTGATCTGAAAAAAATGTACATTTCCATCACTTACTATTATTTTCAGACCACTTGGGTTTTTTTTGTTTTGTTTTGTTTTTGCCATTCCGTTAGTTTTCCTCTAAAGATTTCCTTTAAGACTCTATGAATCATATCTCTTAACATTCTCACTATAAATAAAACCAGGTGATATGAAGTATAGATGATAGGTTCTCCTTAGATAAATACTACCTTAGAGGCACTGGTACTTTAGATTCTTGTCCAGGGACCAATGAAGAACTAAAATTCAGTGTTATACTTACTCTTCAACACAGCCTTTTATTAAATATACAAATGAAAGTACAGTGTCTACTTACCGTAGGCTTCTTTTCAAATCTGAATACATGCTAACTCTTTACTTAGGTCACATTCTTTGGATATCCAAAGGGCACATAGAACAGCTAGTAAGCCCATTTGGGTAGGTTACCATCTCTATGAGGTGAGATACCAAAAAAGGTCCAGCGGCCCAGAATGAATTATCCATGGCTTCTCTGCAAGCATGCCAGAAGTGAGGCCTCATAGCTCATTTGAAATATAGAATTTTTTTCTAAGGAACCTGAAGGGCTATGTAGTCTAACTGGTACTTGAAAATAATCCCCTAGGCAACAGATCTTAAGAGTAGTCAACTAGCTCCAGCGAGGGAGAAAACTAGATCCTAAAGTGATCCTTTCCACCTTTATATAACTCTGTTACAAAGTTTTTTCCTTATTTTAATCCTGAATCTTCCTCCTTGCCTTCTCTTAATTATATCTGTTTGGATCAAACAGAATAAATTTAATTTTATCTTCCATGTGCCCTACTCACCAGCAAGTAGCAGTTCTCAAGCAAAAGGAGAAGAGAATAGTAGCTGGGAATCCATGAAGAGTTGTTTTCATGGTTCAGTCTGGGGCTAGTCTTTTAATTTCTGGATTTAAGAGGGTAACACAGTTATCTTTTTAGTTTTGGGAGAAAGTGTTTAAAAACAATATTTCTTTGCCCTCTGAGATCTCATCCTACCTCCTATTTCATATGGTCTCATCATTACCAAAGCAGAAGGACTGAAGAGAGAAAAAGACCAGGGATGATCAAAAAGGATGTGAAGAAATCTCAGAAAGAAAACAAAGACTTTTACTAACTAACACTGTGAGTGGATAATATGATTCCCAGGAAACTATAAAGAGTTTGGCCTCCTTCTGTTCATAGTTGGGAACCCCAGAAAGATTTCAGCCTTGGTGATTACACACCATCTCTTTTGGCAGCTGGCATGGAGAGCAGCATGCAAGACTCAATTTTAAAATTAAAAAAAAAAGGGAGAAAAACAAGCCCCCATGTGTCGGAGTATTTTCTATGGATGAGGGGAGATTGGGAAATGAAGGATCATTCCAAGGATGAATGGGCATAAAAATTCCTGTTGTCCTTCCAAAACATGCAGTAAGATAGGAAAATCCTACTTTGAAGATGGTGTAAATTAAGAATTCATCTCAGACTTGGGAGAGGTTGTTTAAAAAAAAACAACACAAAAGAATGAGTAGGATAAGAGGAAGGAGGGAATCAGTAGGAAGAAAAAGACTTAAAGAGATACTTTCATTTTCAGAGTATTTGGTCTAATTGTGGACTTGTTTTTGAAATTACCATGGCTTAATGAGAGACAAATGGAGATCAGAGAATGCCCTGCTGTGTCATGTATAGTCCATTTTAACAATTTTCATAAAGATTTGAGGATAGCCCTTAATTTGGCTGTGCATCTAAGGCCCTGAATCATCCACAGGCTCAAAACTATGATAGGCTCTTGAATTATATCCACCCCAAGAGAGTCCTGTTAGTTGCTCTCATTTATCAAGCATGAAAATTAGAAAGGCAGGGGACCAGATTGAAGCAAATGTTTTGGGGATTCTTTCATTACAATTTTGAACCTCTTCTTCCTTTGGTTTGGCCAAGGGCCTCCTGAGAGTCCAAGAAGAGTACCAGGAAGTACAGGACTAATCTGAAGTCATCAGTCAGGCCACTTCCTGATTTTATGGCATCACAGGCACTCCCAAAGTCAACTTTTGCTTTACAGGAGACTCCTGCTCTTCCATACAAAGGATCCTCCATTTACTCTCTCTGTGCCTTTTGTAGTGACTCCTCCCCACGCTTGGCATGCACTCCCTTATCACTGAGGTCTCTTGGAATCAGTCCCTGGTGTCCTTCATTACTCAGCTTAGACATTACCTTCTTTGAGAAGGCTTCTCCTTAAGAAATGTTTCTTGGTTATTCCAGGAACAAAGGTACCTCCTTCAAAACCTACTTTGAACATATACTGCATATAGTCTGAATATATACAATGTCCATATTGTCATCCTATTAGAACAAAACCTCTTTGAGGGCAGGGTTGTTGTATTTTTTTTTTTAAATTTCCCAGGACTTAGCATAGTGCCTGGCACACAGAAAATGCTTTAAAAAGTGTGATGATTGATATCTGTTGGATACAGAAAATGGACATTTAATCTTTAAGTGATTTATCTTGGCTGATATTGTTGCCAGAGGCAGGTAGATGATATAGTTGATAAAATACTGGATTTGATGTCAGGCAGACAAGAGTGCATATTCAGGTTCAGACACTTACTGACTGTTTGGCCTTGGGCAAGTTTTGTAAATTTTGTTTGCCTCAGTTTCCTCTAATGTAAAATGTTGTCTTTCTAAAACATGCAGTAACATAGGAAAATCCTACTTTGAAGATGGTGTAAATTAAGAATTCATCTCAGACTTGGGAGAAGTTGTCTAAAAAAAACACAAAGGAATGAGTAGGATAAGAGAAAAGAGGGAATCAGTAGGAAGAAAAAGACTATGTCAACAATGGTGCCAACATCTCTGGGCTACTGTGAAACTCCAGTGAGATTATATTTGTAAAGGGCTTACCATAGTTCCTGGCACATGATAGGTCTATATACATGCTAGCTCTTACTACTACTATTACTGCTGCTGCTGTTAGTACTACTACTGCTATTACTGCTACTTCTCCTCCTCCTTCTCCTCCTGCTGTTGCTATTACTGCTACTACTGCTGCAACTGCTACTACTATTACTACTCCACTACTACCACTGCTCTTGCTGCTGCTTCTTCTGCTACTACTGTCTCTTAAAGGTACTGTCAGAGGAGGAGACTTCCTGGTCTGACCTGAAAAATTGGTAGATATTCTCAGTTTGCAGGTTTTCTGCATTACCACAATACTATATAAATGTTCAAATATAAAAATTTGAATCTAAATCAAATCTAGTTTTGGACACTTAGCAGTCATGTGATCTTGCATAAATCACTTAAATCTCTCTATTTCTCAAATTCCCCATCTGTAAAAAAGGAGATAAGAGTAATAGCACCTCCCTTTCAGGGTTGTTGTGAGGATAAAATGAGATAATAATTAATATTTGTCAACTTTAAACCACTATATAAGTGCCATTTTATAATTTTTATAGCGATACCCTCACCAAATGATCACTTATTTTCTACTTGAATATCTATCATGATGGAGAACTCATTACTTTATGAAGTAGTCCATTCAGTTTTTTTCAGACAGTTTTATTTATTAAAAAGTGCCTTCCTTATATTGAGCCTTCTTTTTGCCTCTCCTTCTATAGAGAAGTCTTTGTTTTGCAATCTGGCAAACAGAATTTATCTCAGGACTCTTCCTCGAGACCATTTCTTTAAATGTTCTCAGGTTCCCCTGTCCTGATGTGTCTTCTCTTTTATTTAGGTGAAGTATCTCTTGTTTCTTCAGACACTGTTCCTGTGAAATAGTTTGAAGTTCCAAAATAAGATAGGATGCTGATGAACTGCTTTGTTCTTTGACCATTGTCCTGTACCAAATTCATCCCATTAATGAGTCACTTGAACCCTCTGGCCCTCGTTAAGAAATGAAGATAACTTATAGCATGCTGGTAGAGAGAATTGCTATGAAGGCCAGGATATACACTCCTTAGCAATTCACTTGAAATCAGTTATGTTTTTTTTTCTTTTTAAGTAAGAAGGGAATAAATTAAATATATGTTACTAGACCTATGATGACGAAACTATGGCATGAGTGCCAGATAGGGAACACAGAGTGCTCTCTCTGAGCATGTGAGTCATCACTGGTCAGAACTCCTTACTAGAAAGGCAGAGGGACTCAGGCAGAGCTGCCACCTTCCCCCTCTCCATCATGACTGATGACATTTTTTTCACATCGACCACCACTCTGACCAGCAGCCCAATGGGAGCACTTTCTCCCTTCCCTGTGTGGGGTAAGGGGGCAGGGCATATGTGGCACTCAGTGTGAGGGGGGCTTGGCACAAGGTCTCTGGAGAGCAGGGGGTGGGGCACAGCATACCACTCTAAAAGGATTGCCATCACTGTCCCAGACCATTATTGAAATTCTGTTGGCATCTCTGATGACAAACAAGCAGCTTCTTAAAATGCTTACTAAAATAATGTCCCAGCTCTCCTTATTTCTTTCCTAGGATTCTCCATTTTTCCTCTCTAGGAATAAATCTTCTAATGTTATGATAGAAGTCAATGGAAAAATGTGATTCAATTTTACAGAAATTTGTTTTATAACCAGTCTTTTATGGCTGCATCTATTTCACAAAGTGAGCTATGCTTTTATTTGCATTTTAATCAGCATAAATGTTTGCATTTTATATTTGCATAAAATCTCAACAAGTAGCCTTTCTTTGATTTCCACAAACTCTATCCCCCAACCTCTTGAGTTTTTTCCTCTGAGGGGAATATCTTCTGGAGAATGTTCCTGGAATAATCATGAAGATGTGGATTCTCTTCCAAGTCCAGAGTTATGTGCTACTAAGTCAAAGACTGGTTGCAATATCCCTAGGATAATATTCTCTACTCTCTACAAATGAAAGCACAGATATTTTGCATATACACAAATTTTTTTTTCCCCGAGCATCTTTTTAGCTTTCCACCCAAGGTACAGACATATATTTAGGGGCACAGAAAAAAACAGCAGAAGTACAATAGGTTCTCAAGGAAGAGGTGGCAGAACAACAGAGCAGTTCCTAAGTGAGACTTGGTGGCAGGTGCAGAAAAACCCAGGCTGGAAGGACTGATCAAAAGAGTGAACTAAGGCAGCTGGAGGACACAGTCTGAATATTCATGAGAGGAATGTTGATTCATGAATATTTTAATCCCCCACATCATTCTTCTGAGGTTTGGTGCGTCTGTCAGGTCATACTAAAAAGCTTCTTGTGGTCACCTGAGATGCCCCCAGAATGTGTAATTCGTCCTTTCCTCCCTCCCTTCCTCCCTTCCTCCCTTCCTCCTTTTCTTCCTTCCTTCCNGAGAGAGGATGCATGGTGCCATGTAAATAGGACTAGACCAGTAGTGTCATAACATGGGGTTCAAATCTGCCTCTGCTACTTTCTACCTATGTGACCTTGGGCAAATCAGTTCCCATCCTGAGTTGGTAGCAAATACCTTTTTCCTAGGCTGGTAGCCTTCATCCTTATTCCTGGCTTTCAGTAGAGTTTTTTTTTAATAAATTTCATAAAAAATGTCATGTTCAAAAAATAACTTGGAAAAAAAAACAACCTCTGTTGTTTATGACAAAGCCAATTTCTTATAAGGGTAAGTTACAATTTAATTTGAAACTGAAGAAAGGACCAAGTGGATGGCATTGATTTCTCACTGGCACAGTCCTGATACCATTCTGCTCTATTAGTAGGGAGAAGTCTACTGAGATCTGTTGCCTGTTTGTAGTAACAGCATATTAATGAAATTCAACCCCTTGCCAGAGAACATGTTACTCCTTACCTCACTCTCCATCTTTAAAAAAAAAGTAATTAAAGGCATTTTCAAGAAGATAAAAAGGCTTCAGTTAGAGTTATCCCTACACTTGCCATGTAACAACATTTTCTGTGGTATTTTTATTGACCCAATTACTTGAACTAAAAAAAAATAATCAAGTTAACACCCATTGGCAGTGGTAGAACTAGGAAGCAGAAAAGAAGGTGGCATATGACTCAATTCCCACCTCCCTCCCTCCCATACATTAGCGTAGTGTGACCCATCACAGCCTCCCAAAATATTAAGGACAGATTGAAATACATGGGGTTGGAGGGGTGGGGTAGCAATTGGAGAAAGTGCTGTGTTCTGAGTTCAGGATATGTAGATTGGTTTGAGATTATATAGGTCACAGGGCACCTGGGAGGTTGTAGGGATTATTGCACAGTTTAAAATGTCAAATTCAATCTACGGAAGATGTAGCGTGATTGTGTTCTGAAATAGACATCCAGTCCTGTGCTAGAACAGACACAGTCCTCTGGCCAGCTCAATTCAACAAACATTGGTTGTTACTTATTATCACCCATAATCCCCAGAGATGCTTTTGGAGCTTCCCCATACCGCCAATTTTCATCTAATTTGTTCATTCAGTTGCATTCTTCTTGATTTCAGGAATCAGATATAGCTAAATGTTTATATATTATTCTATTTGATTTTCATGGTGACCTGAGGTTGGTGTGAGGGTTATCCTTATTTCATGGGCAGGGAAACAACAGAGGTTTGTAGAATTTAAGTCAGTTGTCCAGTTTCACATAGCTAGTAAATGTTTGAGACTTGGTTTAAATCCTGCTCTTCCTGATTTCATGGACAATCTTCTGTCCACTGAGCCATCCAATATGGTTCCTGGAAAAACTGATATTGAGTTGTTTGTTTTTAGAAATAACTATTTATTAGTTTGTACATACTATCCCACCCCATCCCACTCCTTACCTCACTCTCCAGCTTAAAAAAAGTAATTAAAGGCATTTTCTAGAAGATATAAAGGCTTCAGTTAGTTATCCCTACACTTGCCATGTAGCAACATTTTCTGTAGTATTTTTATTGATCCAATACTTGTACCACCCCAAAATTTATGACACAATCTTCCCTTAGTACAAATAGAATCAATAAGAAAATAGACCCCAAATTTTAAAATACATATAGCAAAAGTCTAACTTACAACATCCAGAATTCCTATTACGATAGTGTTTCCTTTAGGAATAGTATTGTTTTTCTGAAGAAAACTGATATTGTTAAAAAAAAAACCAGAAAGGTGTAGGATGAAGTCAGAAGGAGATGTGATACCCTGGCTAGGATGCTGGCTTTGAACTCAAATAAGGTGGAGACAGTTGTACTATGACCAGAGTAAAATTAAGTAATGTATTATGTTCAATAACTTGGGAGCAGATGATATCCAGGATCTCATGTATTTCCCAAGATTCAGTTGGGCTTTCTAGTTCTTTAGCTTTGTTCTAACTCTGAACTAGATTCATCAGTGAAAACTGGAGTGGGATTAGGAGATGGGTGCTATAAGAAGGCAAGGCTAAAGTCTCTCAGGCTTATCAAAATGTAAATCATTTATTGGCTAAGTGATTAGTGATTTCATTCATCTTGGTATTTCTGATAGAGAGCAAAATTCTTCAAGGCAGGGACATGATCACTTTTGTCTTTGTGTCTCCAGTGCCTGCCACCCACCAGGTACTAAATAAAACCTTGTTGATTGGTTTATTCTTTCATTAGTGTAGATGATACACTGCTCCTTGCCTAAGAACACATTTTATGAGTTTCTATGATGGAGACAATTGACAATATTCTGATTAATTTTTTTCTTACCAAACCTTCCTGTCTTTCAAAAATTTATCTCTCCTTGGAAGGGAGCACCAATCTTCCAGGATCTCAAGTTCATAGTGTAAGCAATTATCCTGGTTTCCCTCATTTACCACATTTCTAATCAGTTGTCAATTCTTTTCATTCCTGCCTTCATGATACATTGTTGTTCAATTGTTCATCTATATCCAACTCTTTGTGACTCCATGGGCCATAGTTATCCATGGGATCTTCTTGGCAAGGATACTGGACTAGTCCGCCATTTACTTCTCCAATGGATCCAGTGGATCTTTTTGTCAAACAATCAAAAACTAGGAAGTATCTGAGGCTGGATTTGACCTCAGATATTCTGACATCAGGCCCAATGGTTACCACTATACTACAGCTGCCTCTATACCTTCCTAACATATCTCATACCCAATCCCCTCTCTTTACTCACATAGCAACCATCTCAGGTCAGGCCCTCATTACTTCTCACTTAGATTATTGTAGCAGACTCCTTACGGGCCTCTCCTTCTCAAGCCTTTCTTCTTCCAAGTCTAGCCTTCTTGCTACTGCCAAAATAATTTTCCTTAGTTATAAATCTAATCCCATCATTCCCCTACTCAACCAGGTCTAGTGCCTTCCTACTGCCTCTAGGAGAAGATAGAAACTCCACCACTAGGCCCCATACTATTTTTCTTCTACTCTGAAATCCAGCCCAAACATCCTTTTCTCTCTCACACAGGATGGTCTAACCCATGCCTGGAATACTTTCCCTTTTTTTCTTCACCTCAGAATCCTTCTCTTTCATTAAAATTCAGCTCAAGCACTGTCTTTTGCATAGTTTTCCTGATGGCCTCAACTGCTAGTTCTCTCCCTCCCAAAGTGCTTCCTATTTAACCTCTTTGGGCATATTTGCATTTATTCACTTGATATTTATATTGTATTTATTTTGACAAATGCTTGTTTCCTCTGTTAAAATGTGAACTTGTTGTGAAGAGAAGAGGAATGGTACAAGAATTGATTAAGTGCCTACTATGTGTCAGGCACTGTGCTAAGAACTTTACAAATATTTCATTTAATCCTCACAACAATCTTGGGAGGCAGGTGCTATTCTTATCCCTATTTTATAGTTGAGGAAATAGATCAGAAGGAGTTAAGCATCATAAAAATCTGAGATCAGATATGGGTTCATGTCTTCCTCACTCCAAGCCCAGAACACTTAGGTGCCTAGGCAAGTAGGGATTTTTTTGTTCTTTGTATTTGTATCCCCATCCTTAGAGGGGATGGCACATAGTAAGTAGGTACTTAATAAATATTTGTTGATTGAATGAAACGTCCATAATTCATTGATCCTTGCGTAACTGTTATACAACCTATCTCTGGGCTCATATTCAAAGCTTTTCCAGCTTGTGAGGACTTATAGAGCTTGGGAAAATAGGTAGCACAGCAGATAGAGTTCTGCACCTGGAATTAGAAAGATCCATCTTCCTGAGTTCAAATCTGTTCTCTGACACTTATTAGCTATGTGACTCTGAGCAAACCATGTAACCCTGTTTGCCTCAATTTCCTCATCTGAAAAATGATCTGGAGAAGGAAATAGAAAACCACTTAGTATCTTTGCCAAAAATACCTCAAAAGGTGTTATGAAAGTCAGACTAAATAACAACAGAGCTTGGGTTCCATTGACATAGATTTTGGGAACCATCTATTTTGCATATATCTTGTAGGTACCTATTTATTTATATCTTGTTTCTTCCAATGGAATGTAAGCTCATTGAGGACAGGCATAGTTTAACTTGCTTCTCTTTCTTCTCAGCACTTAGCATTGTTCCTGATCCAGAGGAAACTCTTAACAAATTTTTGTTGTTTTATTAATTGAAGTACTCATGTATACCTCCATGACACTAGGAATTATATTCTAGTGGATGTTGGTTGGTATACAAATGCATTAAAATAGTCTTCAACTGTCATCATTTACAGAGCCATAGGCTGTCCCAAGAAATCTCAGGCTATTTCTAAAATGCTGTCTTCATCTCTCTTCTTTTGGATCCTCCTTTGAACCAACCCCAACAAGCTGTGAATTCAGTGTGTGCCTCATGCCCAGAAAGAGGTAACCAGGCTCATACAGTGGCCCCAATGATTCATCATTGGCTGTATGGTTAGTTGGGGAAGGTTCTGGCAGTCAAAGGGGCAGTGAAATAAATGGTGCAAACCCAAACAATTCTAATGAGAAGCAAAGCCAAACTCCATTATATTCCAAAAAAAAGAAGAGGCAGTCTACTTTACCTGTGACTTTCCCTAGGGACACACTTGATAACTATATTCCTTTTTTGGCTGACAAGTTTTATTCCCTTCCCTCCAATAATGAGCGCCCTAAGAAAACAGAACTCTGGAGAAGAGGATTCAAGTTGTGATGAATTCCTCTCAGTTCAAAATTCCAGCTTATGTTTCTGTAGGGTCATACAGGCATAAAACACATTACACAAATGATTTTATTTGATCATTCCCATCCCCTCCCTAAACCAACAAATAAATCCCCCACCAACAACTTGGTGATACAGACAGGGATTATGGTCAACAATTTACAGATGAAATAACCTTCACCAATTCCAGCTGTAAGACTTAGGTATGCCTGAAAGGCAGCATGGTGTCCTAGAAAGGACTAAACTTCTAAACTTTACCACTAAATGGACAAGTCATTCTAATTCTCTGATATTGTTTCCTCATCTATAAAATCAAGGTATTCAACTCAATGATTTCTAAGGTCCCCTCTAGCTCTAAAACTATGTGACCCTTTGACTTCATTGGGCCTTAGTTTCCTCATCTACAAAATGGGTATAATAATACTTATCCTATCTGATTTATAAGGTTGTTGTGAGAAAAACACCTCATAAATGTGAAAGGATCACATAGATGTGGGTTGTCATTAAGTGAAAAGACCAGAATTTAAAGCCAGGATTTCTGATTTAGGCTCAAACTTAATTAAAGATATCTGACTAATCACCTAATATATGCAAGGTCCTGGGAAAATAAAGACTCCAAACAGTCACCTCTTCTTCTCAAGGAGTTTAGTTTACATTCTACTGGGATACACAGTATAAATGCTATATGTGTATTCAGGAACATAACTGGGGTGCGATGAATAATGCTTTGCCTCCATGCAACAAAATTTAGAGGGTAACAGTAGTTGTATCCTTTTAATAAGCAAGGGACAACTGCACTGAAAACCTAAATGATTTGTTAAAATAGAAAGGTCCAGGAGCTTCCTCTCTCAACTTGCAACCACTCAGTAGGCATATCCTAGGTAAGCTTCTCCAAAACTTGCCCTCTTTCAAAACTTCTTTCTCTCTTCCTTACAGTCTGCCTAAGTAAGCTTACTTATCTTTACCCAGTCCTTGTTTTTCCAGTGATTCTCCACCCCATCCAGCTCTTAGATGTAGTTTGTCTGTGGTACATGTTCTGGTTAAGACTTTGAGTATAACACAAAGCTGGGGAAGTGGGGGAGGAGGAGAGGAGAAGAGAAGAGAGATAATGAGGGAGAGAGGAGAGTACAGAGTTGTGAAGGTAAGTATTATGAAAGGAATAGGAAGGTTAAGAGGCAGAGCTAATATGGGAAGGGGGCTTCAATTCTAGGGATTTGTTTTGATACTTTAAGACATAGGAAGCCACCAAAGGTCTGTGAGCAGAGGAGAGAGATAGACTTGTGTCAGGGTCATAGACTCATAGCTAGAAACTTTAGCAGTTGGCCAATCCAAGCCATTCATTTTACAGATGAGTAAACTGAGGTCCATAAAAACCAAGTCATTTGCTGAAAATCATATAAGTAATTAAATTATTAAGTTTACTTGGAATTTGTACTTAGGATCTGTGACTCCTCCTGGTGAGGAACATTCTTTCCTTCCACCTAGGATACAATCTTTGCCCTCTATACTAATACTGCTTCCTGCTTAAAGCTGGAATTCTAGTTCTGACTCTGTCTCTGACTTAAAAACACTAAAGTGCTTAGCACAGGTACCTGTTACATTGTACGCATTGTGTAAATACTTCTTCTTGTTCATTTTCTTCTTTCTCTTCTTTCTTTAATAATTCACTTAATAACTTCTCTGCAAAATATGAATAAAAATAAGATCATAGAATCACAAGATTTAGAACTAAAACTGACTTAAAATTCATCTATTCTAATCTCCTAAACTTCCAAATGAGGAATTTGAGGTTGCAGAAAGTATAAATAATTATACACAAGGTTCCAGAAATTATAATTAACAGAGAGAGTTCTAGAACTTTGCCCTATAAGCCAAGCCTCACTTGGTTGATTTAAAGATCAAATGGGGCAATGGATATAAAAAATTTTTTTTAGCTATCAACCTTATTCAAATATAAAGTATAATGAGTTTCACCATCATCCTTATCATTATTTTCCCTTGAAAAATATTGACTTGATTCTAGTTTAAGTAAGATTCATTAGTTCTGTAAAATTGAATTCTGTGTGAATGACATATTAGGAGCCATATCAGTCAACTCTAAGCACTAAATAAAGCATTATTTTAATTTTCCTCTGTTCATATTTAGTATGTACTGGGTCTTCTAGCTGTGTATTAAGATTAGAATCACACTTTGAGTTGGAGGGGAAGCAGAAGGAAAAAGGGGCAAGAGAGTCAAGGGTGGAAACCAAGACATAATTTAACTCTTTAATTCTATGATCAAGGCTGATAAAGCCAGAATAGGAGGCATGAACCAGGATGGCAGGGTGGGATGGGAAATATATAAGGTCAAGGTGAAGAAAAAGAACAGATGTAGCAGGAATGAAGTAAAGGAAGAGTTAAAAGTAAGAAGAAAATGAAAAAGCAAAATTTTAGAATTCATGTTCATGAAGATGCCACAATTTGCAGTCATGATAAGTCTAGGATATGACCACTCTATGGTTTTTGAGGTTGAGTGGAAATAAAATGAAATTTGCAGTTTAGGAAACTGAGGCTTGGAAAGGACAAGTGACTTGCCCAGGATCTACCAAGTGTCAGAGATAGGATTTTAATTTGATTCTTCCTGACTATAAATACAGCACTCAATTCACTCTGCCAGGAGAATGAGATGGACTAGAGAGGTATAAGTCTGAACTGGATGGGGATGAGAATTTAGGGAGTGGTAAGAGAGGGAAGGTGTTCCTGCATGGTCAAATTGTGACTAACTTTAATTAGAATAGGTATGAGGAGCTTGCTGGTCATAAGACTGCAAAAGTATCAGTTAATTAAGGTACTCAGGTGACTGGTAAGAAAACTGGAAAGATGATGTGGTAAATGAAGTTTCTGGAAATGGCTCCTTCATTTGACCACAATCCTGGTGAGGACATGTGATAGAGATCTTCACAAGGTCAATGAATAGCAGTTCTAGGAGCATCTCTTCTTTCCTCATTGTTAGTGATCTCCTATCTACTTAGGTCCTTGATGGTGATGTTGGTTGGAGCAGGTAGTGGTATATAGGTGATTATGATGAACATGTAAAGGTAACAGTAGAGTAGCCACTGTGTCTGTGACAAACATCTAGGAAGGTCTTATAGAAAGGAGATCTCTAATCTCCTAACCTCCTGGGTCTGAAATGACAAGACAGAGTAATTTGGTAGGTCCTTTTCTCATCCTGACTCTATAGGGTCAGATATTTCTAATAGTCCTTCTATCATCATGCCACCCTGGAAAGAAATCCTTTTCCAAGTTGACCAAAGTGTCAATGGAACAGTCACTAATTTTTAAACTGGACCTTGTCTCAGTGATCTGGTCCCATGATCTCAGCTGAAGTATCAGGAATTTTATCTTGACTGCTGTATAAATATTGCCTCGTGGTATAAAATTTATGTGAACAGAAAATCTGCCCTTGGAACTTCGGGCTTTGATGACTGAACATTCCCCTTTCCCTCCTAGACTTCACATTTCCAACCCCAAATCCCTTGTTCCCTGTTTTATGTGTTCTATTTCCCCATTACAATAAAAACTCCTTGAGGGCAAGGATAGTCTTGTTTGCTGTTTTTTTAATGTTTCCAGCACTCAGCACAGTACCTTGCATGTAGTGAGGGATAATAAACACTTTTTGCTCATTAATCCATTCATTCAGATTCTATACAGAATTGCATCTATAAAATGTCTTTGTTTTATATCGAGCTAAATCTGAATATAGATTGAGGAAAAGTTTGAAGCTTCTCCCCATTAGGAACTCAGTAACACTGGTTACCATTGTGGAAGATGGAGGGACATGTTGAGTAGTGAGAAATCTGGGAAGCTGTATTGAACTATCTCCTTCCATAACCTGCTTCACAGAATTCTTAGTGGTCCACACCATTGTTTTAGCCTGACCCTTTGCTTCAGGGGGCTGAGGCCTTTGTGGTGACTGTTTGATTGAGTCCTATCCTCAAAATACTTAATCTTAAGTTAGGTAAGTGCAGAACTAGCATTAGAAACAATAGGGTGTGATAATCTATGCATCCCAATAATTGGCACAGAGCTGTAATTATTGGAACAGAAGTTTGAAATGGAACAAATAACACTACAAGCCATTTTGAAGTTGACCCTACTGTAGTAAATAAAGTCTCTCTAACTCCCAGCATCAAATTATTCTACAAATCAAATCAATCTTGGACCAAATTTTTTTGCTTACTGCCCACAGAAAAGTAGGTGCCTTTGATTGGCTATGCCAACTTATCTGGCATATGCTATGATCCCTTGCAGTTTTTTAAATACAATAATCAGTTCCAGGCCACAAGCTGTAGCTTCTCGCCAAAACTTTCATGTGAACAATTCCCGGATGTGCTACAAGATCTTTTGGCTGTGGCAAAGGTAGAGTGATGATCACCTTCTGGAACAATGATGCAATTTCCCTATTAAAGGCATTTTTTATGAGTAGATAACTTATGTTTATGGCATCTGAATAGCTTGAATTCCTCAGATGGTTTCTTTTTTTGGAAACTCCATAACCAGTTAATCCTTTCCCCAAGATGTGGGAAATCTGATAAGTCTAAAAATGTAGGGCACAGAGGTCTTCTGACATTGAAAATTTCCCATCAAAGTGGCCTATTCTTCGGGCTCTGTCATTGCAGATGGCCCAGGTGTAACAAATTTTTTGTTAATTAGCTAATTAATTAGAGATTCTGAATAACTAGGAATAAGTAATAGGGTTGGATAAGATGTTTGTGAGTGGTACAGGGATCCTTTAATTCAGACAGTAGAATCCTCAAGAGATCATGGGAAAAGAATTCCCAGTTTGCCCAAGGAAGTGGCAATTAGGAATTTCTACAGACTCTTTAAGTTGATTATTGAGAGGATGGATGTTTGGAGGTTCCTATGGAAATCTTGGAAGAGTTAGTGACAGTTGGCCTGGAAAACATCTTGAGAGTTGATAAGAATTGGAGAGGGATTGATCTGACTGAGTGAGAAGCTCAGGCTGTTCCCTGAATCACACAGGGGGCAGAAGAGAGCAAAAGAAGAGCTTCAGTGAAACCTGTCAGAAGCAGGAGGAGCTGATCTCTGTGAAGCTGGAGAGACAGAAGTTACATAAAATCTTTGAAGATATAAGAAAATTTATAGATAGCTATGTATATTAGCTATATATTTACTGAGATTAAGGAGTTTAGAGTAGACCTGGTTTTCCAGGCAGAAGACACTCATTGCAGAGTTTTATTGGGGTTTTTGGGGTTCAGTTTGAATTATTTAGTTTAGGGAAATATATATGATACTTCAATAGTCCATATATTCATGCCTTTCCTTTCCTTTCCTTTCCCTGCATGTCATAGTTGAGGATGCTAAAAGAAAAAACTCTATCCTTTGGTCCTTTTTTAAAACTTTATTAAAGAAAAGGCAACTGGGTTTTTCCCTGACTGAAATTAACTACCTCTCTCAATTTTGAATCAAGTTCCATTCAAAGTTCCCTCCTAGGTGTGGGATTGGTCCTTATATAAACCAATCCTGGGCCCAGAAGTAGAGGGGCATGGCCCTTCCCTAGCACAGGATTGGTCCATTTAAGACCCATATAAGGAAGTAGGGGGGAAGGACCCTTGGGGCACGCTGGGGGATGTAGTTGTCCTAGCCACAACACTTCAAAACCTGCATAGTTAAATAGTTTTTTTTTGTTTTGTTTTGTTTTTTAATAACCAGTCTCCAGTTGATTCCCTCAACTGCCAACAATGGAATCTCTTTAAACCAAATAGCCTACCCATAACTATCAACAACTATTGATGATTATTGATACCAATCAATACCAGGGTAAATATCCTCCATAACCCAGGGCAAAAGTATTTTATATTGTTCTTAGAGGCTTATAGACAAACATGTAATTATAAGTGTTGAGTAGAGGGGTCCCACTCTGAAAGGTGGTAAGTTAATTAAGGGTGGAGGCCCAGAAAAGAACGTCTGATAAAAGGAGGCAGTTATGGTACTTCTTGATGAAAAATCAAGGGCAGCTTTGTACATTGGTGGATAAGGGTATTCTGTACAAGGCAATATTCTTTTTTTTTTTTAAAACCCTTGTACTTCAGTGTATTGTCTCATAGGTGGAAGAGTGGCAAGGGTGGGCAATGGGGGTCAAGTGACTTGCCCAGGGTCACACAGCTGGGAAGTGGCTGAGGCCGGGTTTGAACCTAGGACCTCCTGTCTCTAGGCCTGACTCTCACTCCACTGAGCTACCCAGCTGCCCCCAAGGCAATATTCTTGAATAGAGAATCATTAATTTCAAAGGACCATGTGTAATTCTGTGGCCTTAGTTCTACATGGTGAAATACCAGAAGCTGAGATTCATGTTTATTATAATGTTAGCACAGGCTTGGAAGTTAATACTAATTAATAAATCAATCAACAGATAAGAATTTATAGTGTCTATTGAACACTGGTCAATATGTAAGGTCCTGGGCCACAAAGAAAGAATTCAAGTTATCATGCTCCCCAAGGACTTAAATAAGGAGGCCATATATACAAAATACATGTAGGATAATTTGGTAAATGGGAGAGAATACATATCTGCTTGGAATTCCAGAAAGGTGTCCTTGATAGGGATGAGGATGTCATGGAACACCATTATCTCCCAGGAGCTGGTAAAGTCATAGCTCAATGGTTGCTTTTTATAAAATTAGAATGTTGTAAAAATTGAATGACCTGAGGAAGCATTGAACATCATTTCATTTATAACCATGTCCCAGTTTGAATATGTCTTACAGGTCAAAGCCCTCAAAAGTGAAACTTGAAATTCCAATTTTGCACTTTTCTTTCTTCATTGGGATGCTTGACCATCTGTGAAGGACATTATGAAGATTTTATGTGAATTTATGCTTAGTTCTACTTCACGTGGAGGTCAGCATCAAAATTCAGTACCATGGCAGCACAGTTTGGTAGAAAAATCATTAGACTTGAATTCAAGAAGCCTGGATTTTATTTGTATCTCTGCAATTGAACTAGTCTTTGACAAGTATGTCTCTGAACCATTCAGTCCTTTAAATTCTCTGAATCCCAGTTTCTTCTTGATAAAAATAAAACTAACAGACTAGGTGATCTCTGAGGCTGCTATAAAGTCTAGAAAGAAGAGTTTGCATGAAATATCTAAAAATTCTGGGGTGAGAGGAATTCTGAATGAAAGGCATTGAATTCAGAATGACCCTCACTGAATGAACATTCTTTGTGCTCCTTTGATAGTAACATTAGTAACATCATCGATTAATTGGTAATAAACTAGGAGATGGTTGAGTTTTATAAAGATAACCCTAGCATAGACTACATAGATTAGAAAGCAACTGAACAATCAACAGGTTTTAAATACTCACTTTGTGCCAGACATTCTGCTAAGCATTATTAGTACCAAGAAAAAGTAAAAATTATCCTTGGCCCAAGGAAGCTAACATTCTAATGGGAGAGATAACATGTTTACCCACATATGGATAGATAGACAGATAAAGCTAGATAAGTAGTAGGTAAATAGGACTAGTTAGCTAGTGTTATAAAAGGTCCTGGTGATATGAGGAGCTGAAGCTGAATGTGTATGGGTGATACCTAAGTGTAACACTTAAGATGTGATAGTGAGACACAATGGGTCCCACAAGATAGTTGTATTGAATCTGCTAAACTCAACTTCAGAATAAGTGTGCCAGACTAGTCAGCCAAATGAAGAATCTGTGGATAGAATTGTACAGAAACCTCTAACTGACTAATCTGGCCTAATAGGATAAAGCTAGAGTTTGACTACACATTATATCTTGCTATGAATGTTACCATCCCCCTTTCCCTCAAATGCCTCAGGGAAACAATCACTAAGCCAGAGATAGATTTGACACCAATCAAAGTAAGTTCAAAGATTTAATGTCCTTCAAGTTTAGGAGGGGAGCAGGGCAAATAACAGGGAAGGAGGGAAACAGGAAGTTCTTGATCTAAACTAAAGATGACAGAGATGGTACTTGAACCTAAAGTAATCCGGATTATCACTTGTCAGTTGATAATTGCCAATTGTCAGCCTGGCAAGGCCAGACTAATCCACCCAAATCAGGTTATTTGCTGAAGGATGTTGTTGTTTCTTCTTGGAGTTTGAAACAGGAACATGTTACTCAGTATAAAGGTATTATAGGATCTGGGACTGTGAGATTGGTCAGTGGAGTTTGCTGGTAATTCAAGTTGATCTAAGGCCTACCCAAACCAAACCAAAACCTTCCACTCCCAAAACTCAATCTCCAGATTAAAATCAGATTTTAGTTCAAATCCTTCCTTATATACCTGAGCTTCTAACCGTCTTGGCACATGGCACCTCCTGCTAGTCTCAGCTTATTCCAAGTTCTAAACAGGCAACTATCCATCGTCTTGCTCTCCATGTTGCATTGCAAAATATCATTACAAGTTCTTCAGTTAAGCTAGACAACAGTCAAGATGAGGAAAGCTGTACAGATGAAAAACAGAAGAGACAGATAGAGCTAGATAGGTAGGTAGGTCAATAGGGCTAGTTAGCTAGACAGACAGACACAGACAGAAAGACCAATGGATAGATAGATAGGTAGATAGATAGATAGATGGATGGATAGATATCAGACTGACACATAGAAGTAAGTAGATAGAAAGGCAGAAAAAGATACATGTAAAGCAGATTCAAAATAGCATTAGAGGAAAGTATAATGGAAAAAGCTTACTGCAGAAGGTGGCATTTCAACTATCTTAAAGTCAGAGATTCTAAGAGGTAGAAGGGAGAAAGGAAAACAATTCAGGGATGGGGGACAGTCAGAAGAAAGACACACAGAGAGGAGACAGAATACTGTGTTCAAGGGATAGTAAGGAGGCCATTATGACCTGTCCTTACAATACGTAGAAAGGAATAATATGTAAGAAAACTAGAAATACAGGAAAGAGTCAGGTTATGAAGAGCTTTAAATGCCAAACATAGGAATTTATATTTGATTTTAGAGGAAATAGGGAGCCACTGGTGTTTATTGAGTAGGGAAAGACAGAATCATTTCACTTGGATTGATTTTTGGCAGATGTGTGGAGAATGGATTTGTGTGAGGGGAAACTTGACGATCCATTCAAAGTCTACTGCTATAGTCTGGGCATGAAGAGATAAAGACCTAAACAAAAGTGGTAATTATATGTATAGAGAAAAGGATGTATATATATTTTTATAGAGAGAGAAATGACAGGATTTGGTGACTGTGGTAGGAAAAAAATATTTTGTATGGCAAGCCATATGGCCTGGGCTAGTTTTTGTGCTTCTAGGTGTCTAGAAAACTCTGGATCCCAGACATCCAAGAGAGATAACCTCTGTCTAAATATTCTGACTTCTACTACCCAGTTTCTGAAAAAACAAGTTGTCTCTGTTGTTCCTCCTACCTGTGAGGTGACACCTTTTTCATCTTTGCTAGATTACCATCCAGGTCCCATGTCAGGGCTTTGTCCTTGACTATCTTCTCTCTCTACACATACTCTCTTATTGATCTCATTAGCTACCATAGGTAGGTGTCATCTTCATTCAGAAAGCTCCCAGGTCTATATACTTTGTCTCAGGAATTTTCTTCTATGTTCCAGTCTCTCAAAGTCAACAGTCTATTGAACTTTTCCAACTTGCTATCCAGTAGGCACCTCAAAAACTACATGCTTAAAATAGAACTCAGTATCTCCCCTTCCTCTAACACCTGCCTCAGCCATTTTACCTTTTTGTATCTTCCCGCACCCGGTAGCTAAAGGGGAAGTTCAAAGTCACTTCCCCCCTTTTTAAAACAGTCCCTCACCTTGAATACATAATCCAAAACAGGAAACCCATTGGGGATCACAGGAAATGTAGTTCCAAGTATCCCAAGTGATTTTAAATAGCACATTACCCCCCTGAGATCCGTTGAAAAAGACTGGTCTTTTTCAGTGGATCTTAAACCAAAAGAAAAGAGGAGAAAAGCTAGCCACGTTGACAAAAAGCCAATTTGGGGCAGTACCCCACTGGCATGAGTGTCCATTCAAAATAAATGCATTCAATTCATTCAACCCCCATAGTTCAGATCAACTGTGCCCCAAAGTTCAAATTTGGGTCTTCATGATCCAGTGAAGGCTCTTCAGGCATCTTTTGGTGCCTCCACCAAATAGGTTCAGTCGTCTGGATTCTGGGGGGATGGTACAATCCTTATCCTGAAATTATTCTCAAAGAATTTAAACTTTACATTATAGATTACAAAACATACATTTTCTTCTGACAATTATACATTACCCCCCTGAGATTACTCCTAAAGGAGTAAAAATTAACTTGCAATATAGATTATAATTCAGACATTATGATTCTAAAAACTTAAACACACACCCCCCTGAGGAAAATTTTAAATAACACATTACTCCCCTGAAAAGGTCAGCCAAAGATGCATGGCTGAGTGAGTCATGGGGGTGCATGAAATCAATTGGCAAACAAAATAATAAAAAAAATAAAAAGGATAAAATTCAAAAAAACAAGGAGAAAAAATTAACTTGTGAATGAAATGTAAAATGTGCAAAAAATGTAAGGAAAATAAACTTATAATAGGCCTTTGAATCAAGGCCTAAATAAAGTGATTTAAGCAGTTTGCAAGTACCCTTTCAGGGCCAGGACTACAGAAAAAATTACCATTTTCTCTCTTTATATAGAGGAATAAGGGAAATGCCTTTCTTTGATCTGATTTTTCCCTGCACCTTCTCAGGGAAATGAGCCATAAAATGATAGCCAATCTTAGGTGCTTCACTAGGAATTTAAGTTGAGGGGGACTGAGCCTCTAAGTGTTAGAAAAGCTGACTCCAAAACTCAAACCCCAGTTTCAAGCCCTTCAAGTATTGGCATAGAACTCCTACTTCATGACCTGTATGGCCTTCTGCCTGGGCATATTCTCAGTTAGTCTCCATGGTCTTGTGGCTTGGTACTTCTCCTGGAATCAGTCAGAGAGGCATTAAATCACAGTCCCATAGTCTCTTCAGGTATTTGCATTTAGCTTATATCATGGTAAAATAAAAAAAAAAGGATAAATAATGATTATATATGTACTTCCAGTACAAGATGAGAAAAAGGAAAAATCAGTTGTTCTCATTAAAAAAAAGAATGTTTTAAAAATCAATAAATATATATATGAGATTTTCTATGAGTGTAATAGCAGATTCACAATGCACATTCAAATAGAGTACCATAATTTCTAATAACACATTTTAAAACAATAAACAATGATGTTAAAAAAAATCATATACTTGTTACAACTTGTAAATCTTGGCTAAGAGTTTTTCAACAAATTCTGTTACTGCTTTCATATAAAAATCTGATATTAAAAAAAAAACTTCTGGTCTAAATTATCCTCAAGAATTCTAGACACTTCTGATAAAAGAGGCTAAAACATAGACTAATATCAAAAAATATATGACAACAATTCTTCACAATAAAATATATAAAGCTTATCCTTTAAGACCACAACTCTTTAAAATAAATTCATAAAAACCTATCATTTATATAGAAGGGTACTAGGCATCTAAAGTAAATTTTTAAAAGACCTCTCACAAAGATTACAATTTAAATCTCAAGGCAGGCATCAAACTCTCCAAGGTTGAACACAATTACCAAGATAAAATAAAAACTTAAAAGACATGTGCTCCTATAAATCCAGTATACATAAGGCAATTTACAACTTTAAAAAATGTGAAGGAAATATAATGTGAGTACCAGATTAACAAGCTGGTCAAAACCTCTTACCAGTTCTAATAGATTTTTCTCATTATTTGGGAGTTACAATAAAATCGCAAACAGAGTTAATCTAGCAGTCACAAACTTCATTAACTTAAAATGATTCAATGCAACAGGAAAATCAATGAAATAAACAAAATTAATTCATGAAACTAATCATCAAAATGCAGCAAGATACAATGTCTTTTTTAAAACAGAAACAAAACTGAGGTTTTAAAAGTCCACTCCGATTCAATTTTAAGGTTCAAATTCCAGGCCCTTATAATCAGTCTCTGCTCTCAGTTTAAAGTTCTGAGCAGGTATGGGGTGAATTTCTTCCCCGGAGTTTAAGTTTAATAAGTGCAAGAAAGTTTGTCATTTTACTTCCTGTTTGAAGCGTAAATACTAGCGCACCCACGTGGAATCGTGGGCTCGGGGCTAGAAAAAAGCTTAGGTCAGTATTTAGAAAAATACTCACATGGAGAGCCTGTGGGGGTAAGGGGGGTGCCTAAATTAGACCTTTAGAGAAACAGGTGGAGGGCTAGAATGCAGGCCATTACCAAGAGAGTGAAGGATGGGGGGGAGGGGGGAACAATACCAAATCCTAAGCAGCAGTGGCAGAATTCTCCGAAGATCACAGCAAGTCAGAGCACGGCGGTAGTGAAAATGGTGGTCAGCACCTTTGGGGGGTCATCTTGGGGCTGGGGATTCTGGATTCAGGACAGGACAAGCAGCACCAGCCAGGCAGGATCTGAGGCCAGCGGTCTGAACTGGTGGGCTCTGGATTCGGCAGAGATCAGGGCAGTCAGGAACATGAGGCAGTGGTCTGTACTGGCGGGCCAGGCAGGAATGGAGTCCAGGTCAGGAGTCAGAAGGGGCAGCAGAGGACAGCAGGAAACCCAGCAGTCCATCAGTGTCCGTAAGGGCCACCAGGCCTGGGGCATTGAGCAAAATAATTCGCAGCCCAGCGGCAATTAAAACCATTGTCCCTCTTCCCTGTAAAGCAGCCTAGAGGCTGGGGAAAATTGGGAGAGGACTGGGCGAGGAAAAGGATTGTTTCTGAGACTGGGTCCCAGAGCCGCATGGCTTCTTCTTAGGCTTTCTAGAAAATTGAGAGTTCGAATTTCGACCTTCTGGTTTGCCAAACTGTTGTTATTAAAAATGATGAAGGCAGATATTAAAAGGGTGAATAGTATTTTAATAAAAGCCATGCTGATAGAGATAAAATCATTAGACCACGCACCTATAAGTATTCAAACTCCTGCCTCAGCCATTTTGCCTTTTTGTATCTTCCCGCTCCCGGTAGCTAAAAAAGGAAATTCAAAGTCACTTCCCCCCTATTTAAAACAGTCCCTCACCTTGAATACATAATCCAAAACAGGAAACCCGTTGGGGATCACGGTAAATGTAGTTCCAAGTATCCCAAGTGATTTTAAATAACACAATAGGAAGGCTAGTTATACTAGACCAAATATACCCAACATAAGACCACACTGGTAGGTACAGTATTGAAATCATTGAAGGATTGAGTTTCAATACAGCTGAAAAGAGGTAGGATGACAAATTCTCAGAAACAAAATAATCAACTTTATTATGGTCAAAAGTAGGTATCAATAAAAATGTAAATAACTATTGATCCCACAAGCCTATCTTTTTATCTCTACATATTTCTATAATAAGAACATAGAGGACATCTTTGTTAAAGGCCTGAAAAATTAAGAGAAACAGGTTTTGATAATGTTTTTTCACAGCTATCCACGAATGTATATTTATGTAATTGAATGAAAAATGTGATGAATAATGAGCATTTGATTTGGTAGAGCAAAACACCACTTTATTGCTAGTGTTTCCTATGCCTATGCAAAAATCAAATTAGATTTTTTGAAATGTATAATATTGAGAATATTTTTGCTATATGATACCACTTCCATTAACAATCAATCAATTTGGGGGCAGCTGGGTAGGTCAGTGAATTGAGAGCCAGGCCTAGAGATGAGAGGTCCTAGGTTCAGATTTGACCTCAGATATCTATCTTACCCTGGGCAAGTCACTTAACCCCCATTGCCTAGCCCTTTCTGCTCTTCTGCCTTGGAGCCAATACACAGTATTGACTCCAAGACAGAAGGTAAGGGTTAAAAAAAAGACAACAATCAATCAATTACTCAAAAACATTTATTAAGTACCCACTATATGCTAGGCACTCAGAATGCAATTATGGTTCATGCACTGCACTGATTGTCTTTGTGATCCTCATATTAATAGAATCTGAATTGGTTGGCATTCCATGTGAAGGACCAAGAAATGTAGTACTCTGTGTCTGCTATGCCATGTATTCACTGCTTATTACTGTCTTTCTCAAGGGATCACCTGACTTGGGAATTGAGAAATTTTGTTTTTTAAGTCCAAATGTTCATCTGATCAGATTGGATACTATGCTTTTGAGTATAAAATTTTTTGAGGTTAGAAACCCTCTAAAGTTATAGTCTATTCACTTTTTTATGGTATCAGAGAACTGGAAACAAAGTAGAGATGCCTATCAACTAGGGAATAGATACAAAAATTTGTGGTCCATGAATGTAATTGTATATTACTGAGACACAGAAAAAATATGAATGTGGTGAAGAATTTAGAGAAGCATGAGGCAACTTTATAGAAACTTAGTTAAAATGAAATATGCAGAACCAGGGACATAATAAACACAATGACTTCAACAATGTAAATTGAAAGAACAAAGACAAATGAAATTGAATCCTGTGAAATTAATAATGACCTTGCTTATCATTAAAGAAGACATAAGAATAAGCACATCTTTCTTTTTGAAGGTGTGGGACTATGAGTGTGGAACATTGCATTTACTGATTTAATTTGGTGTTCTAATTAATTTCATTGAACTCCTTTTCACCCAGCCATTCTCTTCAATCTTTTGTTACCTCTGATTGTTAAATAGATAAAGGAGGGGAAGGCATATGCTAAAAAATGAAGGTCATGTAAATCCAAATGATACTAATAAGCATTAAAACTAAATAAACTGGTGGCTTAAGAGTTCTATAAAAAAATTTTTAAATGTTACTTCTTTGGAAAGAATACACAAGAGAAGAATAATGTCAGGGGTCATTATAGAATCTAAGTACCAAATACCATCCTTTCAAAAACAGAAAAAAAATATATCATCTGTTAAAGAAAAATGTCCTCAAAGGCCTACATCATCTCTTATGTTTTCATTGGGCATACTCTCCTTACATATAGAAAGCTTCTTAACCTTTTCATATTAATTTAATAAAAATGAAGAAGGCAGCATATTGTTTGATAGTTACTGTTTTTTTATTCCATATGCATCTTTTGGGTATCATCTCCTGTCCTTCCTTTTTTTTTTTCAATTTTCCCTTCTTTGGGTGAAAGAAGCATAGTTTTGTAGTAAAATTAATGCAGTGAGGAGAATCTTGATTTTGTTTCCTACTTCTTTCACAAGTTCTGTGGGCCTGAGCAAGTTACTTCACCTACTGGTACCTTTATAAAGTGGGTGTGTAATGCTCATAATACTTCCCTCAAAGAGTTGTCATAGGAATCAAATAAGATAAATGTAGAAATCACAATATAGATATGAAAAATTAGTTATGTTTTCTTCAAAATTGGTCCCCTAAAATGGTGTTGCTTCTAACACAGGTTTCTCCACTGTGTATTTGCTCATGTCCAGTCAGTTTTCCATATCTCATCTTCTTAAATACTACTGACACTTCTTCACATCTTTTTGATATATTACATACTGAACTGGTAGAATCCACCACCAGTGGTACCTTTCCAGTTATCATTGATGAGAATAGATCTCTGTAGAAATGCTGGCAAAGTTGTCCCATGTCATGTTTAGGAGATATCCTCAATTGTTTTTTTTTTTTTTACTGTTTATTGAGGTGATATTGTTCACAATCCTCTGTCATTCTTTTTTCATAATGTTTTGTAATTGTACTCCTAACCAGTGTTATCCTTGATTCTAATGTTGCTTCTTAGCAAAGAAGATTTTGTTTTTACTTGATGAGGTGACTTCTTCATTTCTCTAGCTATTTGGCATTGGTTAAATTTTTCTGAAGATGTTAGTCTTTTAAAAAGTCACAGTAATTTGAATTTATGGTTTTATTTATGTCCATTTCTCATTTCTCAGAGTTGACAGTTTACTTTAAAAGGTCAGGCTGGAGATATTGTAAGTGTCTTCTTATCTTTTTATTTGTCTTCTAATTTGGTTTTTATTTGACCTTTCCTCAAGTCATTTGATGACCTAAGTAAACATAGATGGCAGTTCCTAAGATTGTTGTTATGTCTGTAACCCACCATTGGATCATAAGATCACAGACTGATACCTGGAAGGTAAGTTAGATGCGATCTAATCTGATTTCATCATTTAATAGATGTAGAAACTGAAACCCATAGGAAATTAGGAAATACAAAGATAGTACATGATAGAAACTTGTTTGTTAAGATAGACTCAAGTTCATTTCTATGTTGTCATTTGTCAGATTTAGCTTCTTTTAATTATATTCTTTTAAAATGTATCTGACTAAAATGAGGAAACACAGAACATTGAAATGATGTTAGACATTGATTCAGAGGCATAGTTTGAAGCCTAGTTTTTGCACTTGCCTGTGTGACCTTGAACAAATTATTAATATTTTAGAGACTTAGTTTCCTTATCTGTAAAACGATTGGGATTGCACATATGATCTTTGAGAACTTTTTCAGCTTCTAAGCCTTTGATCTTTAGAACACAGACAGAGTTCTACAATGAGCAGTACTAGATTCTGTTTCAGAGGAACAAAATTTAAATCCTGGCTTTAGAACTTATTACCTATGTACTGCTGGACAATTAATTTGAATTTCTAAGTCTCAGTTTTCTCATCTGTAAAGAGTTCAGACTATATGACTTCTAAGGATCTTTCTAGTTCTAAATCTATGATCCTATCCTTAGTTATAGACATACTAACTATTTCTAAGTTCTAAATATATAGTCCTCAATTTCTTTCTTGCCTTGGATCTAAACTGTATTTTCTAAGATAATTTTGACTTTTCCTTCCTATGTTTACCATTGCATTGAGGTAATTTATGATCATTATATACATTGACTTAGTTTGAAGGCTCTTTTAAAAAAACCATCATCTTCCATCTTATGATTAATGCTTTGTATAGGTTCCAAGGCAGAAGAGTGGCAAGAGCTAGGCAATGGCCATTAAGTGGCTTGCCCAGGGTCACAGAACTAGGAGGTATCTGAGACCAGTTTTGAATCCAGGACCTCCCATCTCTGGGCCTGGATTTCAGTCTCTTGAGCTACCTAGCTGCCCCAAGTTTGAAGGATCTTGTCAAGTTCTTTATAAGACTTCTGTTCTTCATTCTTTGCAATAAGTATTGGCAATAAGCAAAATGACCAGGCTGTAATTATCAAGGTTGTGGCGGTCTGTTCATTTACACTCATTAGAAACAGTGCTGGAGAAAGTGAATGAGCATCCCATTATGGAATTCATCCTTTTGCCATTAGGTCCACAATGAAACTGACAACCAATTCCTTTATTTTCCTTTTGGAGGATAACCTAGAAATTATCCTTTTTTTCTTTATTATTTCTTTATGTCTTCTAGTATCATTCGCAGTGAGGATGTCAATATGATATGGTTCAGTTCCTTTAACAGCATAGCAACTTGTTCGTTGTCGGACAAAGATCATACAGCAAGCAAATTAACAGTTAATGTTTACAGGCAGTGTAAGAATAATGTAGTTTTTTGAACACTCTGTGCTCTTTCTTCTCGTGTGCCACAGAAATAGGACAGAGAGAAGTGAAGGACATTTTGTATTTCTATCTCCTTTTTGAGTTGAAATGGCCAACCTTCTTCTGGCTATGAACCTGTCCAACTAATAACTAGATTGGTTCTTGGATAGTAGGCAAGATATATCACCAAACCCATGGATATAAAATATTCAATTTGTTTATTATTATTTTTGTATAAAATAGAGCAAAGTTGTGTATATGTGTATGTATGTAGATAGATACTTTTTGTGAGCACATTAGTTCCCACGGATTCAATTATGGTTTCAATTATAACACAGATCTACATTTATAGACCTAATCTCTCTCTTTAACTCCTTTTTTATGATACTTAATGCCTGTTGAAAACTCAAGGTATCTCAAACTTGGATACATATCCAAAATGGAATCCATTATTGTCTCCCCTATACCTTCTCCAAATTTCCCTATTTCTGTTTAGGACAGAAACTTATCATTCTTTTAGTCACCCAAATCTGCAATTTCAAAGACATATTTCCCTCTTCTCTCTATCTCACCTCCTTCCTGGTCACTGGTTGTCAAGTCAATAACATCTGTCAAATCAATTCCTTTCTCTCTCTTCACAAGGCACTACTCTAGATCCTTTTACTTTTTCCTGGAATATTGCACTCCTCTCCTGATTCATAGTGTTATTATCAACATAACAGTTTTGGCTTTGCCACAATGGCCACTCAGGTGAACCCCCCAAGTCAGGAGCAGTAAGCAGTCTGTTCTGCTCACCTCAACCCCCAGAAAGCAACTGTCTAAACCCTTCTCAACTGTCTCCTCACCCAAAGTTCTCCAGGGGGGACCCCTGGAATTCTGGGTGAGGCTGACTCTGTATTTTGCAGGGATTCCATGCTGCAATCTCTACATTACAATAGGCACTCCATGTCTTGACTCCAGAAATTTTCATTAACTTCCTCCCTTGCCTGGAATGCTTTTCCTCCTTCTTGCTCTCTCTTAACTTCCTTGATTTCCTTTGAGTCTTTAAAAATAAGATGCTGAGCGACTTTTCTGGGTAAAGATCTGGCTTTATTGTGGCAGTAAATCAGAGGACCAGAGGTCTGCAGGTTTCCTTTCTGGGATCCCATTTTGCACACTACACACTTTTATAGTTTCCTATCTGGACATGCCTCCCCACCTCACAATAGGTCCCAGATACTATATCTGAAGCTGGGGCTTCCAGAGCCTCCACTTTTTGTATGAGTTTACTTTTCAGGTAGATGGTAATCTTAGAGAGGAAGTCACCAGCTATATAGGAGTTGGAGAGCTACCAAGAAAAGCCTCAGACATGAGTTGAAGTTTGAGATGTATCTGGAAGGAAGTCAGTGATTCTAGGAGGTAGACTTAAGGAGAAGCATTCTAGGGATGGGGGCAAGGTGGCCAATGTAGAAGCATGGGTATTGGGGATCAGATGTTTGGCACAGTAGGTAGGATGATATGGTTACATCACAGAGTGAATGGAAGACAGAAAGTAATGATTGAAAAACCAAACCAAACCAAACCCAAACAAACAAACAAACAAAAAAACCTAGAAAGATTGAAAGGGACCAGGATACAAAAAGCTTTAAATGCCAAGCAAATGGGTTTTTATATGATCTTATAGGCAATTATTAAGGATGGAGAAGACGTGGTCAGATCCACACTTAAGAAAAATCACCTTGGCAGCTTTTTGGAGGAGAGATGGCAAAGGGAGGACTTTAGCCAGGAAGCTCAATTAAGAGGGCATTGTAAGAGTCTAGGCAAAAAGAGAAGAGGGTCAAAATGTCAGTATGAGCTATGTGAAAAGAAAGAGGGGAATGTATATGAGAGAGGTTGTGGATGTAGAAACAACAAGATTTAGTAACTGATTGTTTACATGAGTTGGGAGTCCTCCATATGAACTAACAAAATATCCTTCTGAAATATCCTTCTTGTATAAGGAATTTTAGTAGCTCCCTATTGTCTCTAGGATAAGTGAGAACAGTTTTATTTTGGCATTTAAAGTCATTCTCAGCTTGGTCCCATCATATTTTCAGTCCTATTGCTTATTTATTCCATTTTGCTAGGTACTATAAGGGAAAGAAAATAACAGATGGTGCCTGTCCTCAAGGAACTTATGATCTAATTGACCTATAAATACAATCCAATATAAAACATAATACCATATAAGTGGAAAAGACAATTTTGAGAGGGTATTTCAGGAATCCTTTGTCTGGTTGTTAAATGTATACCTTTTCAAATGTGGCTTTCTCTTTGGTCATTACACATATGGAATGTAAGGATCTCTGACTGCCTGGAAAGTCTTAGCAACCTTGGGAAATGATAATCAATCAATTAATAAACATTTATCAAACATTTTCTGACTACCCGGAAAGCCTTAGCAACCTTGGGAAATGATAATCAATCAATTAATAAACATTTGTCAAACATTTTCTGACTACCTGGAAAGCCTTAGCAACCTTGGGAAATGATAATCAATCAATTAATAAACATTTATTAAATATTTTCCGACTACCTGGAAAGCCTTAGCAACCTTGGGAAATGATAATCAATCAATTAATAAACATTTATTAAAATTTTTCTGACTACCTGGAAAGCCTTAGCAACTTTGGAAAAAGAGTAACCAATCAACTAATAAACATTTATTTAACACCTACTATATGCCAGGCACTATGTAGCTTCTGTGGTTCTGTTTGGGTTTGAGCCTTTTTTTTTCCCTAAGGAGAGTTACACTAGTCTCTCTAGTTTGTCCATCATTTATAGTTGCCTTTCAACTATGAATTGTGAATTGCACTCCCTTCATTTTAAGAAGCCTGCTCAGAGAACATTTAATTTTCTTTTTTCATCCAGATACTCAGAAGATGTATTGCATTTGACATGTCTTTTATGTTAAAAGCTGAATCTGGGATTCTGGCTGCAGTTTTGATTTATGCTTCCCATAAAACTTGAGGCCATCACTGGCAAGTGAAAAGCAGTCATGGACTGATGCAAACAGACCAACCTGACCCCCATCTGTTGTGGTTTATGGTCTTTCCCAGGGAGCAATGTTTGCTCCTCACTCTGACTTGGTGCCAACAAAAGGTTAGCCACAGGGTCTCATTGTAATCCTTCTTATGAGTAAGCAGAGTAAGGTGGCTGTTTATGTGCTCTGATTAAAGGGGTACCAGGAAAGATCTCGTGGCCCCTCAAAATCACTTTCCTCTTCAGCTCTCTCCCTGCCCTGCCTGGAATTCTACGATTTAGGTTTTTTTCTTGACTTTAAGTCAAATTGAATGCCAGTCTCATTAAAGTGTAAAAATAGCCTTGAAAGAGAAGTAACTCATTGAGCCTTATCAGTCATTTCTACCTCAATGTGAATGAGTTTTTATGTTTTCCCTAATAGCACAATTTGAGAGGGCTGAAACAACAACAACAACAAAGCATGAGAATCCCCCCAGAGAAGATATAGAAGGTTCCATGAAGCAGGAAAAAAAATGAAAAATGAGAAATAAAGAAAAACAACCTGCTTCAAAGACAATTATATGATGTAGGTGATGGAGCACTGGAGTCAGGAAGGTCTGATTTCAAATCTAAACTTCGATAAAAGCTGGTGGTTCCTCAGCAAATCACTCAGCCTCTGTCCACTTCAGTTAATTCATTTGTAAAATGGATATAATAATTGTACCAACCTCACAGGATCACAAAGAAGGTTAAATGCTTAACATAGTACCTAACATTTAGAAGGTATCATATATTTATTCCCTGAAAAAATGCTATCATCATCATCATCATCATCACTGGACCCTTAATTAGAGAAATGACAGTGAGATTAGAAAGAAAAAGTCAAGTATGAGAAATATGAAGGAAAACCCAACCTGACTTTGTGACATTAAATACAAGCCTCGAGAGAGGAGTTGGATATGATTCTGAGGTTTCAGTTTGGCATAAATGGGAGAAACAAAGATGTCAATAAAAAATATTCTGTGTGTGTGTGTGTGTGTGTGTGTGTGTGTGTGTG
>NC_058133.1:70892324-71027061 GCF_016433145.1 Gracilinanus agilis
TCTCTCTCTCTCTCTCTCTCTCTCTTTCTCTCTCTCTCTCTCTCTCTCTCTCTCTCTCTCTCTCTCTCTCTCATTTTAATTTTCTCTGATCTTAATGTCCTGTTTTCCATTTAATTTTTATTAGTTCCTTTGGTTTAGGAATTAATTCTTCCTGGGTTTGTACTTCTTTTTTATTATATTTTTCTCTTTGTTTGTTTTCCCCCTAAATGAATTAAAGTAATTTTAGGGCTGATCTTTCTGTGTCATTTCTAATCTTCCCTAGTGACTATTTGATGCCTGAATATACTGTACTACATTAGGAGAACAAATAGTTCACTATGTGCTATATAGTGTTCATTAAAAAATAACCTAATTATATAGCAAATAAAATTGCAAAACTGATGTAACTAATGGCACCCTTTACCAATGAGTCCAACTGTCCTGATTTTACCAAAAATGATTCTTAGAGAGCCAGAAATCATGTCTCCAGAAATAATTAAAGAGCTCTACCATCAATACTAAAATCAAGGAATCCAAAAAGGCAAATTAGAGAAAGCTGGGTTCCATTCTTCTTTTGTTAAATTGTAGCACTGAAAAAACCCCAAATTCCTACTGACCTACTATTCTTGAGAGTATAATATAGATACTGTCCACAAAGATAAATTAATCAGTCACCCTGGATTTCTTAAGCTTGTTTTGTACCAGGGAATGTCTATGTGCTGGGGGTAAAAAGAAAAAAAATCATCAGAAGAATCCCTGTCCAAGAAGAGCATATATTTTAAAGAGGAAGACTATGTCTATAACTAGGTACACGCAGATTCATAAAAAGTAGATAAAAGGTAGCTGTGCTGAGCAAAAGGAAAGGCACTAGAATCTGGGAGGATTGAAAAAGATCTCCAGAAGAAGGTGGCATTTGAAATAATCCTTGAAGAATGCCAAGGATTCTAAAAGATAGAAGTGCAGAGGAAAAGCTTTCCAGCTATAAGGGACAGCCAAGTGAAAAGGACATGGAGATGGGACAAGAAATGTTGTGTGTAAGTCATGCCAACTAGGTTTATGGCTGGGTTAGAGACCGAATGGAGGAAAGTGATGTGCAAAATCCAGGCTTAAAGTCAGGAAGATGAGTCTTCCTGAGTTCAAATATGACTTCAGACATTTATTAGCTGTGTGACCCCAAGGAGGCCATTTAACCCTTTGCCTCAATTTCTTTTTCTGTTAAATGATCTGGAGAAGGAAATAGTGAACCCCTTTGGAATTTTTGCCAAGAAAACTGCAAAATGAATCACAAAGACTTGGATACGACTGTAATGATTGAACAACAGCAATTGAGAACATGAAAAAAAGTAGAAAGAGTCCATATCATGATGAACTTACATGTCAAACAGAGGATTTTCTATTTTATATTGAGAGTAATAGGGAGTCATTGAAGTTTACTTAGTAGGGTGCTGACAAGATTATACTTGAACTTTAGGAAACTAATTTGGTAACTATGTGGATATTGGGGAAAGCTTCATTGTGGGAAGACCAATTTAGGAGACTATACAATAGTACAAGAGGAGTGATGAGAGTCTGACCTAGGTTAGTGACTATGTGAGTGGAGAGACGTACACACACACACACACACACACACACACACACACACACACACGCACACACATGAGATGTTTTGGAGAGGGAAACAATAAGACTTGGTACCATATGTAATGTAAGTCAGCATGAAGAGTAGAGGATGACATCAAGATGGCAAACGAGTGACAAGGAGGATAGATTTTTATACCATCTCAGTCAAATTTGTCTAATAATGTCTTTCATAAATCTTCTAAACTAAAGGGAGTTGCTCCTAATAAATCAAAAGAGATAATCTTTCAGGCAGATGATGTGTTACTGGATATGTATCCAATATTTTGGTCAAGGAGTAGTAAGGAACATTAGTATATTCACCAAACTTCTGTATTTTGATGGTACCCCTCTTTATCTAATCCTTCCATGTTATTGTGACTGTATCTCCCTGGAGCCACTTAATCAAATACTTTTGTGCTGGGTACCTTTTAACTGGCAGCAAAACTATTTTCAGGGGAAACAAAGATGGAGCATCTTTTTTGCTTCCTGCAATTTTTATATTTAATGATGCTTTTCCTCTTGATCTTAAGTAAGTCACAGACCCTGGTAGATGAACCAAGTGCATCAACTGCTACCAACATTTACTTGGTACTTTGAAGTATTTTTAAATTCTCATCCTTCTTTAACAATAGATGACCTCTGAGAAACAGCTAATATGCCTCATAATAGTAGTTATACATTTACAAAGTGACAAAGATTTTATTTTTTTCTTAATAATACTGTGAGATGGTTAGTTCAAATATTATCAAATAGCATTCCTCCTAATAAGATGATGGACCACTGGGCCTTACCATTTGCCTTGCCATTGTTTTCTTTTTTTTTTTTTTAAACCCTTGTACTTCGGTGTATTGTCTCATAGGTGGAAGATTGGTAAGGGTGGGCAATGGGGGTCAAGTGACTTGCCCAGGGTCACACAGCTGGGAAGTGGCTGAGGCCGGGTTTGAACCTAGGACCTCCTGTCTCTAGGCGTGACTCTCACTCCACTGAGCTACCCAGCTGCCCCTTTGCCATTGTTTTCTAATGACCACTGTATCTTACCTTCTGCCCACCTCTCTACTCTCCAGACCTTCAGGAATTTCCATATGATTTGCCATTGTACCCTAAGACATTTTGAACTCTTGGATTTTATCATGGTTTTTTGTTGATCTGCCTTTAGTACTGTGGCATGTTTATATCATCTTAGTGTTCTATAAAGTATTTCTTTCCTCTACTTACTCTAATTTGAACTTCTTGGAAGCAGAGATGGTTTTTTTCCTATTTATATCCCCAAGCTTATCCCAGTGATTTGCACATAATAAATACTCAATACATGTTTTTAAATTTCATTCCACATCCATTTTGCCAATGAGGGGACTGAGGCTCAGAAGAGCTGAGTTACATGGTTACCTAATCAGTAAATCATAAAACTTGGCTCCTTCCTGATTCCAATTCTAGTGCCTTTTCTAATATACCGGGCTGCCTAATCTCAAGCATTACACTCCTGTGACTATCTACTCTGGAAAGAGTAGGAATAGGCAGATGTAGACTAAGAACTAGAAGGGACGTTATTGCTCAGTTAGTAAAATTGTCTCATTGTACAAATAAGGAAACAGAGGCCCAGAGAAGTGCCCAAGGTAATACAGGCAATGAGAGGCAGTACTGATATTTAACAATAATATCTACATTACTTACATAACAAGGTTATTGCAAATATTGATTGAGATAATGCATATAAAATGCTTTATAAACTTCCTAGGACTCCCATATAAAAACCAAGCAATATCTATTAGTAATCAGCTATTATTTGATTGCTTAACTGTCAATCCTTACCTGACAAATTATTCAAGGGTCTCCAGGAAGGGGTAAAGAAGATGATGCAAAATACAAATGAGATCAGGAGATCTGAGAAAAGCTGATAGCTAATCAAAGCAAACTTTATTTGATGTAGCTTCTATTTTATAGAGAGAGCAAAAGAAGCTGGGATCTTTGCACAAGCTTTCACATATACAATGAAAGTAAATGGTAAAGTGATAAAATGTAATCTTGTATACCTCATCCAGTCTACACAATAGATTCTATAGGATCCTAAATCAACATGTAAAAAGCCTAGTGTAAGGGAAAGCATGTATCAGTGATTCTGTAGGTACATCTAGTACAGATGGGAAAGGGAGCGTGAGGCCACATGCCTCAGGGTGGAAGGTGAGATATGTGATAAACTTTAGCTGCCTTATGGCTCAGGGTTGTGCTTAATAGGGTCTCAGGCTTTTTGCCTTCCATGTCTCCAGAGCTTTGCTCAATAGGGTTTCAGTTTTTGATTCCCACACTTAACAAATCCAGGAGTCTAAGTCAGAAGGGAGAGTTAAATCAAATTGGCTGTTTGAATATGTCTTAAAATGGGAGTTGGTAGAATCAATGGATTAGTTTCCACCAAGACTGAAACTGAAAATCATAAGAATTTCAAGTACTGATTCATGGACTCCACCCTTTCCCCCTTTACAAAATGTTTTGGGGTTGTTTATATGTAACTTGAATATGGATTAAAAAAACATGGAATCAAGAGATATGAGTTCTTTTCCTACATGCACTCTTGACTCATTGCATGACTTCAGGCTAACTTCCTGCTCCATGATTCAGTTTCTTTCTCTATAAAAATGTGAATATCAACAACTAACACTTAGTAATGCGTCAGACCAAGGACCTAGGATGATGAATTAGACATGAAGGTCTCTAAGCTTTTAGGTTTAGGGAACTCTATAAAGCAATACTGTATCCTCATCATCTTGTGCTTAAGAGGTATATGTGTTTATGTGTATCTGTATAGATATATATATAAAAGCATATATATTTGTGTCTGTATATTAACATATATGTATATATCTATATACACATGTATCTATTGAAATTAATTTTTTAACAGAATACGAAGTAGCCTTTTTGTTAAGCTTCATGAAAAATTGGCACTAGAGACACATTAGAAGACCTTATGTATGTAATGGGGATTAAGTTTGGTCCCAAATTCTGAAAGGGGTTCTTTTTAAATATTAGGAGACCAATAGTTAACATTTAAGCAAGAATAATTCTTGGGCAATATAAGAAGAGATTATTTAATTTTGGTAGTTGAAAAATATGTTGCCGTTAGGAAAACGTATGAGTACCCATTAGGAGATGGGAGTACCCCAGCTAATTGTTTATCAACAGATATAGTGAATAGAGCACTGGCTTTGGAATCAGAGGACCTGGATTTAAAGTCTCTTTTTCTGTTACTAAGTGCCTGTGTGATATTGGACAAGTCACTGGATTGTCTTTAGCTTCAGTTTTCTCATGTAAACTAAATGGGTTGTCCTCCAAGATCCCTTCTAGATCTAAACATACATCAGTATGATTTTATGCCTGGAAAAACAGATGGGTTTAGGTATGGATCAAGAACAGGGTGGGTAATGGATGGACAGTCCATATATCCCTTTGACATCTATATGTTGTGATGAGAGCATTGGGAAAGCCTTTAACATATTGGATGGATCCTCTGGAGCATAGCATAAGAAAGGTTCTTTCTCAGAGAATGGGAACATATTGATGGATTACAATCTGCATTGTTGGAGGGGATGCATTAGAAAAATTGAAGTCAGAAACTTACAAGGCATGAGGTTCAAATTCATATGATTAATTCCAGTAGCTGTTTGTTTTCCTAGAAATGACTGGCCAAATCTCTTTTTAGACTAAGATAAGCAATGTCAATGCATGGCTCCTGGTCTAAATCCTGGTGACAACTAGTCTACTTTGGCACAAAACCTGCACTTCTTTCTTTCTTTCTTTCTTTCTTTCTTTCTTTCTTTCTTTCTTTCTTTCTTTCTTTCTTTCTTTCTTTCTTTCTTTCTTTCTTTCTTTCTTTTTTATTTCTAGCTTCCTAACTCTCTTCCCTTCATTTTTGTCTACTTCCCACTTCTATTGTTCCATTACTTTTCTTTTTCACTTTTCCACCAGCTCTTGCTGAAAATCTACTGGTGATAGAATTATGAGAGCTGCCAATCTATGTATGGCATTTAGGATTAAAGAGGTTATTAACTCCTGCCTTAGTTCTTCCCACTTTTTTGTAACTGCTTTTGCTCAATGAAGGTCAGTCTTGCCCTTCTCCTTGAGGGGGAGCCATTCCAATATGTTCTTGATTGCAAAGATCCCATCTTTAATTTTAATTGACTTTAATGACAAGTACAAAATAAGATATATAGAAAAGTCATTAATAAATAATAAATATGAAGCAATACCCCTGATAAAACTCTCTTCTTTGTAAGAAGAGAACATTCTTTAAGCATTTCACACACTTCTCTATGAATAGGCCAAAAAAGAAAAAAAAAATGAGCGGCAGAAAGGAGGACGTAAATGGAGATTTGGTGGGTTTTGTTTTGCTCCAGTACAAGGCCTCTCTGGAATTATTTAGCCAGCATTTTCATTGGCAGGATTTAGCAAAGCCATTAGAACTATTAAGCGAATGTATTGTTTTGAGTTTTCTTTGGCATAACTATCCCTATTATTTAGGGAAACAGAATTGCATATTTGTAGGGAAGAGGGGAGAAGGAATGCCAACAAGCCCAAACCTTCTAGCATGGTTATGTTGTGGACAAATAAGACTGAAGGGTAGGGGGAGAGTAGAAAATTCCTAGTTTCCCCTTCCCCCTTATATAGTCATTTGTGCCAAGTGCAATATTGGAACTGATCGTGTCCTGGTATTTTTCTCTTTCTTTTTGGTCAAAAAGCAATAAGAATTTTGCAAAACCTCCCCCAATAAATTATCCAAAGGCCTTTTTATATCCAGCAAAGGAGCATTTTTAGAATGTCGGCCCAGGAGTAGAGGACTCTGATCTGGAAAACCCAGTCTTTCTGGTCTAAAAATAAACCCAGATTTGAAAAATCTATTTTTTTAACTAGGTGAGTCAAATAGGAAATACTAAAAAGTAAAAATTATTTTTGATAAGATCCTTTGTTTCAGAAATTGAGACCTTCTTTGAAGAAAACAGATGATGCTAGGCAAAAAGATGTCACCTTCACTATTTTGAATTGAGGTTGAATTGAGAACAATGCAGAGTGAATTGTCTATGAAACAGTTTGTCCTTTTTTCAGTTCACTATATGTGTAGCCTGAGGCAAGACACTTCAACTTAATGGGACCCAGTTTCCTTATTTGTAGAATGACAGAGAGTTAGAGCAGAGGAGATTTTACTACTTTTTTCCCCCTAAAATTCCTGCCACCTCTAAATAATGGTCCATTATGATTTTTAAAAAATTATTTTTATTTTTTAGAGTCTTCAGGTATTAATGGTCTTACCATCCCTGGGTTTTGCATTCTGCAGTTGAGTTTGACTTATAAGAATAAATAATAAGAATAAAAAAAAGTATAAGAATAAACAAAAAGTTAAAGATGCCCCAAGAAGTCATTTAGTCTTTTTTTTACCCCTCATGGCCCAGGATTACTTACTTATTGGTATCAACTCCATATCTGTATCATTCAGCCTGCTGCTTGCTTGTATTCAGTCTATGGGTAGGGGCAATTACATAATGAAGTAGATCTTCATTGGTTTGTCTTGGTAGATGATTTAAAATGGGATGAATATGACAGACAGCAATCTTGTTTCATCTCATCTTTAAAGGCAAGCCCAGTTCTGGATTTGGAGAATAATAGGTTCATGATATCCTTGACCCTGTGAGTTACAGAAACACTTGTTGGGTTGCTCAAGTTACTTGAATATACAGCAGGTGGAAGGGGCTCAGATCAGTGTGGGCTTCCTGCAATAAATCCAAGACTAGGTCAAAGGGAACCCAAATATCCCTGTCACCCTTTGAAGTATTTCCACCTTCTTTAGATATTAGATAAGCTTGGCAGTGCCTGACACATGTTTTGTGGCAGTGCCTGGGACAAAGTTTGACCAAGTCATAGTTAATGTATGTTCTTTCATAATGTTTGTTGATTGAATGACAAATGGTCAGATTGCAGTGGAAATGGAGAGAAAGGAGGTTATGATACATCTTGGTAACTTTTCTTGCTTTTCATCTATATAATGAATGATCTTTCTCCTTTTCCCTCTTATTACCCTTTAAAAATTCTTGTCTCCATTTGGAGGAGAAAGGATCCAGACACAATGCAGGCACAATGAGATGTCAAATTGTTTTCTCTTGCTTTGCAAATAGTCTGCTCCTCTTTGGGTGGGGGCTTCCCCTAAGTTAGCTTCTTTGGTGTATTGCATCTAATTGAAAATTTTATGATTTTTCTACTGGGTACCCTGAGTGAATGTGGATGCCACAGAGGGTCAATAGCATAGTGGAGAGATGGGAGAGGGAACCATATTCATTTTTTTTTACTGTGCTAAGGCCTGCTCTGGAGTGGGAAACCCATGGCAGATGGAATGTCTATTGTAAATAATGTGAGACCTCAAGGATCTGACTCATCTCTAGACCACACTAGGATCACTTAGCCCAGTAATCCTCAACAGATTCTGCTTTAAAGCAGAAATATCAGGATGGGACTGGGTGGAAAAGACAAGAGGAGGAGTTAGCTTGCATAGGTTGTTGCAGATCCTTTCTTCCTAAGATGGTAGACAGTGATGAAAATCATCCCCCAGCATGCCACTTTGTCCCTGGAGAGAAGAGATGTATGTGATTTCTGAGTTGAATTCTCTCTTCTGAGCCACCACAACACATAGAATTGACAAAAGGAGAAGGATGGGCTGGCTTCCTTGTGGAAAAGCATCCAAGTTTACAAACAATAATGTAAAAAGCCAACAAAAGTGTCCTTTCAGAGGCTTGGTGCTTCCAGCAACAGACATTTGCACGGACATCTGCATGTGGTTTGTGGGTGGGTGCATCTGGGCTTGTGTGAGTGTGTTAAAGATTTATCAAGGTCAAAGGGTGAAACTTGGAACCTTCTAATCCTAAAGGTCTGATGTGAATAGGATTCTGGCAGAATGTTCTCTGAGATGCATTGGACAGCTGTGTGCACTGGAAGCTCTCAGCTCCACATGGTGCATCTGGATTTCTCTGCCCTTCTTTTCTTAACCATTAATGGAATTTCTACTGGTTATTCAGATATTACTCTATTTATTATCCATATTTATTGGTTATTCTTTTCCATCAGATAGGATGTCATATACACCATAAACTCAAGAAGTCTGCAGTCGACAATATGAATTCATCATTCATAAAAATGAGAGTATAAGTCATTGTTAGGTTCAGATAAAGAACCATTTCTATTTCTTCATTTCTCGACCAGGAACTCAGAGATATTTAATGAAAACACATAAAATTAGGTTATGCAAATAACAGCAAGAAACAAAAATTTTGATATATTTAAAAAAAAAAAAACAACCTTTTACCTTCTGTTTTAGAATCAATCTTCTTTTCTGGTTCCAAGGCAGAAGAATGGTAAGATCTAGGTGTGTTTTCTCTAGGGTCATACAGCTAGGAAGCATCTGGGGCCAGATTTGTACCTAGAACCTCCCATCTCTAGGCTTGCTCTCAATTCACTGAGACACTTGGCTGCTGCCAGTTTTAGTGCTTTTTAAAAAAAAATTATTTTATTTTGAATATTTTCCCATGGTTACATTTTTCATGTTCTTTTTCTCTCCCCAAGCCCCCCATCCCACCCTCACCTCCCATAGCTGACACACAATTCCACTGGGTTTTACATGTATCATTGATTAAGACCTAATTCCATATTATTGATAGTTGGACTAGAGTTATCGTTTAGCGTCTACCTCCTCAATAAAATCCCCATCAGCCATTGTGTTCAAGCAATTGTTTTTCTTCTGTGTTTTTACTCCCACAGATCTTCCTCTGAATGTTGCTAGTTTTCTTTCTCATAAGTCCTTCAGCCTTGCTCTGGATTCTTGCATTGCTGCTAGTAGAGAAGTCTGTTAAGTTTGATTGTACCACAGTGTATCAGTCTCTGTGTACAATGTTCTCCTGGATCTGCTCCTTTCACTCTGCGTCAATTCCTGGAGGTCTTTCCAGTTCACATGAAATTCCTCCAGTTCTTTATTCCTTTTAGCACAATAGTATTCCATCACCAGCAGATACCACAATTTGTTCAGCAATTCCCCAATCCAAGGACATTGCCTCATTTTCCAATTTTTTGCCACCACAAAGAGTGTGGCTATAAATATTTTTGTACAAGTCTTTTTCCTTATGATCTCTTTGGGGTATAAACCAAGCAGTGCTATGGCTGGATCAAAAGGTAGATAGTCTTTTAAAGCCCCTTGAGGATAGTTCCAAATTGCCACCCAAAATGGTTGGATCGATTCACAACTCTGCCAGCAATGCATTAATGTCCCAATTTTGCCACATCTCCTCCAATATTCTCCACTTTCCTTTGCTGTCATGTTAGCTAATCTGCTGGGTGTGAGGTAGTAACTCAGAGTTGTTTTGATTTGTATTTCTCTAATTAAAAGAGATTTAGAGCACTTTTTCATGTGTTTGTTGATAGTTTTGATTTCTTTATCTGAAAATTGTCTATGAGTGTAAAGACTTCTGGATTACCTCGTATTTATTAGAAGAAATAGCTCTGGGTTGGGGAGAGAGGAACAAAGGGATAGAGAGAGAGAGAGAGAGAGAGAGAGAGAGAGAGAGAGAGAGAGAGAGAGTTAGGTGATATAAAAACAGAAGATATCAGTAAAATGCTATTAAAATTAGATAACATTTTAACCCCTTATCTTCCATTTGAGAATCAATACTGTGTATTAGTTCCAAGGCAGAAGATTAGTAAGGGCTAGGCAATCAGGGATAAGTGACTAGCTCAGGGTCACAACTAGGAAGTGTCTGAATCTAGATTTGAACCCAGGACCTCTGGTTTCTAAGCCTGACTCAACTGAGCCAGTTAGCTGCCCTCTGTAAGGGAGAAAAAAGGGTTTTTATGAGTTTAATATATTAAAGGCGGTCACCAGAGAATTGAACTATTATCAATCCTCAATTAAGAATAATCTCAAATCAAATTTGACTTTTATGGAAATTTATTTACATGAGAGAAGAGAGAGAGAAAGACATTACGAATCTATCTCACTGATTAGTCCAAGTATATCTTAACCCTCAGCAGAGGGTTAAAGGGCCTGAGGCCTGGAGGTGAATGGAACAAACTCCACTCATAGAGTCTATAAAAGGAAGTTTCCCAATAGAAGTTCAGGAAGATTCAGTCTTTAAACTCACCATGTGGAACAGTCTTTGTCACGAACCTGCGAAGCTCCCTCAGGTCTCCTTCACCACACCAGATGGAGCCTTACTCCCTCTTCTCCCTCCTTGGAAGGGCCACATATATATCACTTCCAGTGCCTTCCCTTAGCCTTTGTGTCCAATCACAATAGATCCTTTCTCATAGAAAGCATAGGGGGCGATCTGTTGATTCTGATTGTTAATCACTCTAGCACAAGTGGGTTAGGACCTCCCAGAATTGGAAGGTGCTTTCACCTTTGGTGATTAAATCTAAAGATGGGCAGTGTAGACTTAATCTAATTATCACACCTCAAAATTAGAAAACATTTAATACTACTTTTTGTCTATACTAGGATAAATTTAACAAAGTTTATGATGGGATAGATTGAGATAAAGTGACCAATTCCTAACATCCTATCCTCAGAAGAGCTTCTTCTTCTTCAGGGTTTGATATTTATTTCAAAGAAGTACTCTTTGGAATAGTGAGTTCCTGATGTCAAAATGGGAAAAAGACTTTGCCTATGGATTAATTGTATTCAACTCAAAACACATTTATTAAGTATCCTCTGTGGGCAGAACAGTGTGCTTGACAAAGAGAAAAACAAACAAAACAATTCAAAAAGTTCCTATATTTACTAGAACTTTTGGCCTAATAATGGACAAGATTCAGACACAGCTAATTACAATATGAAATGACAGTGTAGGAAAAGGGAATTAGAGAGACCCTGAACAAAGAGACATGTGGGAGATAGAAGGAAGCTTGTGACTTTTTTAGGGTGGATGAGAGAGTGGGATTGGGAATGGCTTCCTAGAACAAATTGTATTTGAGTTTGGCTTGGGCTAAAAAAATGAATGAATGAAAAAAAAGGCATTTAATAAGTGCTTACCCTGTGTCAAACAATATGCTAATAAACAGGATGAAGAGGAGTTTCTAGTTGGAAAGGAACTCAGTAGTTATTTAGCTGACCCTCATAGTGGAATGACTGAGAATCTCCTATAGGATACATCCAACAGCTTATCCTCCAGTTTTCCCTGGGTAGTGCAATGCTAAACTTGGAATCAGGGAGGGGTTGATTCAAATCCTGCCTTATCTATTTATTAGCTATGTGACCTTGAGCAAATCACTTTACATATGTCTGCCTCAGTTTCATCATTTGTAAAATGGGGAGAAATATCACCTATCTTCCAAGGTTGTTATGAGAATAAAATGAGAAAACATTCATAAAGCACTTGGAAAATCTTAAAGCACAATAAATGTTTTAGCTTTATTATTATTTAACAGTCTTTTCCTCTAAAGTCTTTTTCAGATCCAAGTCCAATATCAAATTCTACCTGTTACATTTCCTCAGAAAAAGACCATGGGCAAGTCACTTAAACTTTCCTCTGTCTCTGATTCCTCATCTATAATATGTGGAAATAATAATATCTACAATGCAGGGTGTGAGGATTAAATGATATCACACACTTTGTAAACCTTACTGCTACATAATTGATAGATGTTGTTATTGATGTTGTTATTCTATGATCTCTAGTGAGAGGGAATTCTTCAAATTTCAAATTAATCATTTCACTTTGGGAAAGTTGTTCTTGAAAAGTTTTTCCCCATATGCCAAGCTGAACAATTAGCCTTTCTGGAACTGTAATCCCTTGCTTCTGCCCTTCAGAGAAAAGTGGAACAAGGCCAGACCTATTTCTACATGTTAGCCCTTCAAAATCTTTGGATACATCCATCACATATCATCTACCTTTCCTCTAGGACTAGGCCCTGGGATGGTCAGTCTGGGTTTTCTGAGACTCTATACTAGGAACAAGGCATGATGAATGTTTGAGTCTGCCTCTGACTACATTCCTTAGGTAGGTGTACATGATTTTGAACCATTGATTATTGTGTAATAGCTCTGCATGGAAATTTGAGAATTGATTGGGTATATGATTGTTCTTTGGTTTTATCCCTTCTGATAATTTATAGAAAAGCTCTATTGGAAAAAAAAATCATATTTCAAGGAAATTTGGTAACCCCCTGCTCTTAAGCAATGGGAGTTTTATTTCTGGGAGTTTTATTTCTGAGAGATGGTATAATGTGAGCAACATTAGAAAAGGACCAAAATAATCAGTGACTTCATCTGGTTTTGCCATCAGCCTGGAACATGTCATGCTTGTTCCGGTTCTCTACCAGGGCCACTTGGGGAGCTATCCTCAACACTGTGAATAGCCTCCAGGGACAAATCTCCTATTTTTAAATTCCAAAGTAATATTTCTGGGATTGCATACCACATCCCTACCCATGCCTCAAGAAGTCAAGATCATGGTGTTTTTGCCAAGGACTTGCTTTGTCTTAAGATAGTCAGGGTACAGAATCTATTCAGATCACAAGTTCTTTTTAGGGCTCACACTATCAAAGACTAGGTTTTATCTAAATTTCATCCTTATCATTCAGGTCATTTACAGGTAGCTATAATCCTAAGGAAGCTTTTGGTCACTGAAAATAACAGAATCACATATTGCTTTCTTGCCCCTGAAGCCTTACTGATCTTACCTAGTCCACATTATCACTCAAAACTCTTTCTACATTAATTTGTTCATTATTATAATTCACTTAGTCACAATTAATTATGCAAAATGTACATGAAATTAAGTTGATAATTGTGGAAGATTCAAGAGCATTAGCCCTGCTCTCCAGTAACTCACACCCATGATAAGGACATAAAAGTTAAAGAAATATAATAAAAATAGTCATGGATCCATGAAAGTGCATAGTGGGAAGGTAAGTTGGAAAGTAGGTAAAGAGGAAACTGCAGAGGGTCTACAATGCCCAGATGAGGAATTAGGATTTTATCTTGTAGGTAGTGGTCAATAATTGACCTTTATTTTCAGCAGGAATATCACATGATAGAATTGGCATTTTAGTAATACTTGCCTAGTGTTAGTACAGATTAGAGGAGAATGACAGAGATGCCAATGAAAGCTATTATAATAGTCTAAGTGTGAGATAATACAAAGTTGGATTTGAGCACTTTTAGTGAAAATGTAAAGAAAGGATATTAGAAAAGGCATTGGAAAGAAAGAATTGATAGTCCTATCATGACTGTATATGGAGTGAAGGAAAGAGGGGAACATCAAAGACAATTATGATTTCTCAGAATGGGTTTCATTAAGAAATATGGTATCTGGAAGGAGATTATTTTTTTAGGGGCCAAGGATAAAGAATTCAGCATTGTCATGTTAACTATAAGAAGCCAGAAGGATATCTGGTTAAAATGTCTAGCAGTCTCTTGTAAATATGAAATTAAACTCAGGAAGATAGGTGAGCATGAAGATATAGATTGATGTAGACATTCTATTTGAGAATCAGGATTAAGCCTTAGGTGTTTAGCCTCAAAGTTTAGTGCTTTTACCACTGTTTGATCATGGAGATTTTTCCCTCTTGAAGCTTATATTCTTAATATTCTACATATATGAATTTGTAACACTGTAGAATTATAATAAAGACTAGAACATAGCAAAAGAATTAGAAATTTACAAATGACAAGAGAAAGAGAAAGTTGGTTCTGAGGATGAGAAAAAGCTTTTAGATTTGGGACTTGAAAGGTAAGTAGAATTTTAAGAAATCGAAATGGCTATGAGAATGATATGCTAGGTCACGAACTCTTCTGCTATCCATACCTATGAAAGGTATCTCCTTCCATTATCTAGCATTTATTATATGATTTTAAACCCAGGTCATGTATCTATTTGAAGCTTATTGTAGGATATAATGTGAGTTGTTGAACTTAGCCTAATTTCTTTCAAACTTTCCCATTCTCTCAGCAATTTTTATTAAATAGTGAGCCCTTAGTCTAGTTGTTTATGTACTTTTATTTATCAGCTATTATGTTCAATTGTTTCTGTAGTTCATACATCTTACCTGTTCCATTGATCAGCTTTTCTTTTTTTTATTTTAGCCAATACCAAATTGTTTTGATGATTGCCCCTTTGTGGTATAGTGTCATATCTGCAGCTATTTTCATTTAACTTTTAAGATGAGCAAATAAATGTTTGGGAGTCCAGAAACACAAAGGAAACCTAGTGGAAACCAAGCAGGACATGTCAAGTATAGGAGGACAAGTCATGTGGTCAAAAGGCTAACAAACTCCTTTGGGAGTGCCATAGATTCTAAATGGTAAGGAACATATGAACTGAAGTCTAGGCAAACTGCAACTATCTACAGTTATGGAAGACTATAAAAAAAAAGCAAAAGAAATAAGGAGACATTGATTGGAATGTATCTTATGTTCTAGTCATGAGAATTCTTTTTAGGGTAAGAACCAAACTTGTGCTTGATAGATTCTTAAGTTACACAGACATAAACCAAGTCAAATCAACTTGATTTCTTTAAGTGCCTGTAATGTACCAATCACTGGATTAATCGTCGGGGATACAATGAAAGGTGAAAATAGTCTTTTCCCTCAAGGAAATCAGTCTAATTGGGAAGACAAAATAGAAACTATTACTTACAGATGAGATAAATACAAGATAACTTGCAGATAATCTCAGAGAGAAGGCACTAACATTAAGGGGAACCAGAAAAGATTTCTTTCAGCAGGTAGGATTTGAGACTTGAATAAAGCTAGAGAAAAGAAGAGATGGAGAATTCCAGGCATGAGGAACAACCAATGAAAATGCATAGAGCAGGGGGATGGGTGTTTTTTACAAGAAACATTAAGGAGACTAGTGCCATTAGTTGGTATGTTGCATAGAGGAATAAAGGAACTCAACATTTATAAAGTACTTTAAAATAGTCTTTAATTTATCTTCACAACAAAGCTGAGGGAAATAGGTACTATTACAATTTTCATTTTTAAGATGAAGAAACTAAGACTAAAAGAAATTAAATGATTTCCAGATTTATACAGAAAATGTAAGAGTGAAAAAGGGGTTTTATGGGTTCAATATATCAAAGATGGTCTCCAGAGCATTGAACTATTATCAATCCTCAATTAAGAATAATCTCAAATCAAAATTGACTTTTATGGAAATGTATTTACATGAGAAGAGAGAGAGAAAGTAAGGAAATAAGAATCTATCCCACTAATTAGTCCAGGTAGATCTTAACTGAGGGTTAAAAGGCCTGAGGCCCGGAGGTGAATGGAGCAAACTCCACTCACAGAGTCCATAAAAAGAAGTTTCTTAATAGAAGTTCAGGAAGGTTCAGCCTTTAAACTCACCATGTGGAACAGTCTTGGTCACAAACCAGCAAAGCTCCCTCAGGTCCCCTTCACCAAACCAGCCACAGCCTCACTCACTCAACTCCCTCTTTTAAAAGAGGTCACATATTCATCATTTCCAGTGCCTTCCCCTAGCCTAAAAAATAGACACTTTTTAATAGAAAGCATAGGGGGCGGTCAGTTGATTCTGATTCTCACTCTAGCACATGTGGGTTAGGACCTCCCAGAATTGGAAGGTGCTCTGGCCTTTGGTGATTAAATCTAATTATTACAATATGAAGTGTTTGAGTTGAGATTTGATCATAGATTTAGAGATGAAAGAGAACTTAGAGGTCACATAGTCCATGTGCCTGATTTTATTTATGTTCAATAAGGAAAGAAACCCAAGGCATAGATTTAAATTAAATGATTTGCTTAGAGGTAAACACCAAAAAAGTATTTGAGGCTGGATTTGAACTCGGGTCTTCTGACTCTAGGTTCAGTGCTTTACTCACTATGCAACCTGGTTTCTGGAAAAGTAGGAAGGAATCAAATTGTGAAGAATTAAAAAAACCAAACAGAGGACTTTATTTTTAGTCCTAGATGTAATAGAGAGCTAACGTTTATTGAATGGGGGAGGGGGGTATAGCATGGTCTGAGCTGTGATTCATGAAGATCACTTTGGCAACTGAGAAGAGATGAGGCAGGGAGCCCATCAACAGGCTATTGAAATAGTCCAGGTATAAGATGATGAGAGCCTTCTACCAGGTGTCATCAGTGCCAGAGGAGACATGGGAGGCATAGATAAAATGTGTTTCAAAGAAAAAGTTGACAGAATGTGGTAGCATATTGTATACAGAGGGTGAGAGGGAGTTGAAGAGGTGAGGATGACAGGATGACTTCAAGGGTGGTAGTACTTCTAATAGTAATAAGTTCAGAAGAAGAGAAGATTTAGGAAAAAAAGAAAATGAGTTCAGTTTTAGATATGTTGAGTTTAAGATGCTTATGAAACCTCCTGTTTGAGGATACTAATAACAGGCAGAGATGCAAGACTAGAAGTCAAAATCACCAGGCTCAGAATCAAGAAGATTTGAGTTCAAATCCCAGTTGAGACACACACTAATTGCCTTCATTTTCTCAAATGAAAAATGTGGATAATAATAGCTCCCAATTCCAGGAATGAAATGGGATAATATTCGTAAAGTGATTAGCACAGTTTTTGATACATAGTAGGTGCTATATAAATGCTTTTGTTGTTTAGTCATTTCAGTCATGTTCAACACTTTGTGACCTGATTTGATGTTTTCTTGGCAAAGATACTAGAGTGGTTTCCCATTACCTTCTCCAGCTCATTTTACAGATGAGGAACTGAGATAAACAGTGTAAAGTGACTTGCCTTGGGTCACATAGCTCATAAGAGTCTGAGGCTGGATTTGAATTCGGGAAGTCTCGTCTTTCTGATTTCAGGCCTGGTGCTCTATTCATTGTGCCATCTTGCTGTCCCATATAGAGGCTGGCTATTATTATTTTTTTCAAATAGATCTGAGAATAATTTGCAGAGAGATGATAATCAATTTCATAAGAGTTGATAAGATCACCAAGTAAAACAGTATAGAAAGAGTAAAATAGGACAGGGCCCATATTTAGTCAATAAAGTTGTTGGATAAAGATCCAGAAAAGGAGAGAGAAGGAACAGTCAGTGGCCCCAATCTAATAGAACAAGATGGTTGAAAGTGAGAATAAAGGCATATCTTGAGTAGCATTAAACAAATTAATGTCATTTTCACATTTTTTTCACATGGATCATATATAAGTCCTTTATACTATGTGTACTATATATACTATAAGTCCTATATGCTATACTTTTCTATACCCTTCAAAGGATTAGAGGAAATGTTACATTTTGTTCATTTTAGTATATATTCTTCTCCTGTATATATCTTATTCTTATATCTCCTTCCTAAGCTTGAGTCATCATTTACTCATGTTCTCAACATGACATCCAGTCATTTGTCAAGTTTTGTCATTTCTACTTCCATAATATCCTTCAAGTTTATCCTCTTCTCTCTATACATATGGCCACAACCTTAGTTGAGAGATTCATCACTGTCATCTGAACTATAGCAATGGTATCCTCACTGGTCACCCTGCCTCCTGTCTCTTTCTCCAATCCATTTCCATGCAGCTTCCAAAAATGACATTCTCAAGGTACAGATCTGATCATGTCAGTTCCCACTCAATGAACTCTATACTGTCTCTAGGGCAAAAAATACAAGCTCTGGTTTTGACATTTATAATCCAATTACAGTCTGGTTCCAGGCTACATACTTATTACACATTCTCCTTCTTTATGCACTCCACATTCTAGTCAAATAGTATTCCTATCCCCCCCCCCCAATAACATTCTTTCTCTCTTCTCCATGACTTTGAACAGGCTTCCCCTGTATCAGGAATGTACTCTTTCTCCTTGTACCTCTTAGAATCTCTAACTTCTTTCAAAGCTCAGCTCCAACATGACCTCCTAGTCTCTAGGCAATGGTCGGCAACCTTTTTGGCCATGAGAGCCATAATCGCATGCGGAAGGAGGAGGATGGAGGCAGAAGGTGCTGGAATATGGGGCAGGGGCTGAACAACATCCTGGGGCTCTGCCTGGACTGGCTGGTCAGGAGGTGGAGCCAGATATGGCTGGAGAGCCATACGTTGCCGACCCCTGCTCTAGGACCTAAAGGATGTCCTTCCTGGTCTTCCCAGCTGCTATTTACTAATCACTACCCTCTGAATAAAAGATAATAAGATAATCATTTACTTATTGTAATCACTATAATACCTTGTATTTGAGCTCTAAATTCTGTATAAAACAGACTGGTAATGGATGTCGACTACTTAAATTGAAATTGATGGAACTATGCCATATTATAGAGGGCTCCAAAGGTTTTTCAAGAAGGATAGGCAGACCTTAGGTGGACACACTCATTTCTTCCTTGCTTAGCAGTCCCAGCAGCAATGCTTAAAATAAACCACATTTTGTTCCAGCCAGCCAACTGATGGATCCCCCCCTCCCCTTGCTTTTCTGCTTCCTCACTATTTATGGTCTCTGTCTTTGTTCCCCATCATAGACAATAAAAATTATAATGCATCTCTATCTTAGTGGCATTTAGGAATCTTAGCACACCACGCCCAGCTCACCATGAATGTGTTGCAAACACTTTAGTCTAGATGGGGAAATTTATGTTGGCTAAAGAGGAGGGGGAGGGAGGGAGCAAGGGAAGCATTGGCTGGGGAGATGAGATGAGTAGACACTGCTAATTAGGTTTGTGGTGGGGCAGGAGGCCTCTCTGAGGGTACTCAAGGGAAAATAGCGGAACTGCTGAGGATGAGGGAAGACATAACTGTGGCAGCCAAGACTGGTAAATGACAGACAGAGACACCAGTAATGTGCAGCCAAAGAATGCTAGGGACAGGGGAATTCTGGGAACAAGATGATTGGAGAGGGGGATGGGGATGAGAAGACAAAGAAAAATGGGAGAGCTCTAGGTGACATTGGCCTTCTCTTTGACACGTGGATGTGAAATAGCCACGGGATAAAACACCTCCAGTGGGTATCCTATTAGGAGGGCATTTGGTACTTAATTCTTTCTTTCCTTTCTTTTAATTTTTGCTCTATTAAAGCTGTTCCTTGTTGAAATCACTTAATTTCACCGTGGCCTCAAACCACCAGAGTCTTTCAATGGAGGAAATCAGAGTTATTTATAATAAAGGAGAAGGAGAGGAAGGGAAATGCAACTAATGTCAGGGGAAAACCAGGCGACAGTGAAAAAACATCATGTCTCCAAGAAAGAAGCAGTAGGAATCTCCCTCTGATCATATCTGACGTCACCTCCTGGAATTTGGATGGCTTCTGGGTCTGAGGGCTGTTTTTCCAAGATATCATAGGTCAGGAAGAGACATTATTTTTAAAGCCCATTTCTCTCAGGCATCTCTGGTATGAAAGAGAGATCTCCCCCTGGCCCTCCACTGTCCCTTTATCCCCCTCTTGGCTTTCTTTTTGATTCTGGTCCAAGTAATGCAAGAGAAATCTCCTCTGAGATGTGTTTTATTTCTCTTGGCCTCTCTGCTAACACACTCTTCACATGAATTAAGTAGACAGCATCAGCATTGTTGGGGAGTCAGAACAGGCAACAGAGGAAGGGGGTCATGTTGTCCTCCAGTTTAGCTTCTGGATAGGGAGACATTGCTGTCTGCAGCTTGTCTGCAGGAAAAGCAAAAACCAGGTATTATTTGAGTAGACATTTTTAACTCTTGTGAAAGGACAGCTTTTTAACCAAAGAGATGTAGTAAAAACATTCCCTGCTCTTTTTGGAAAGGAAGGCCCAGATTACTGCTGAAGCAAGCCTTTGGTCTGTCCTATGTCTCCTGAACCTGGTTCTTCAAAGCAGATATCAGTTTTAAGTCATCTAAGCAGAGGTATAAAGGCCAGAGACCCATTACTAAATGTGAGTTCATAAAGGAATAAGGGAATAATTCTTACATCTAACTTTTCTAGACTGTCTATTATATGCCTACAGAGTAGCAAAGTGGATAGAACTCTGCACATCAAGCTGGGAAGACCTAGTTTCAAAATCTGCCTCTTGATATTGACTTTCTGTGTGACTTAACGGCCAAGCAGAGCTTCTCTGAACTCCAGTTCCTTCTTCTGTTAAGTGGGGAGAATACTAGCAATTTCCAGACAGAGTTCTTGCACAGACCACATAATGTTATGCATGTGAAGTCCTTTGCAAGCCTTAAAATGCTATATAATTGACAACTATTACCATGTGTAAAGTCCTGCACACTTTGGGCATTGGCACATATGGGTTCTTCTCCCTTCTGGGCTAGGAGTCACATGTTTTTAATGTTCTTTTAAAATTATTAACATAACACTAACAGACAAAAGGCTGGCTGTTGCTTTGAGGTCTTCAGAGAAATGTGCTTTTATTATGTTTAACAAAATAGTAGCAGCAATGGTAGCAGAATCTTAGTGGGAATGATTTGTGTCAGAAGCAGCATAGCATTGAGGATGGACTTAGAATGGGCTGGTTTCAGATTTCACGCCGTACATTTGCAAGATATGTGACTCTGGCAAGTCACTTCTCTTTGCTAAGCCTCTAATGCCTCGTCTATAAAATAAATGTAATCGTGCCTAAAATACATCTCACAAATTTGCCAAGAAGATATGACATAAAGGATGTAAAACACTTTGCGATCTTTAAAGATAATCATGAGTACATATTTTGTGGTCAGTAGTCATCATGGTAGTTGTGGAAAGATTTATCAATAAACACTCCTTAAGCACTTATCAGGTGCCAGGCTCTGTCCTAAGTGAAAAAGAATATATAGACAAAAATGAAACAGATCCTGCCCTCAAGGGTCTTACATTCTGATGGTGGAGATAATGAGCAAAAAATATGCCTATATATCGTATATATAAAACAAATATAGGCAGTTTTAGAAGTGAATGCCTACGCAGTTGGGGTGTGGATATAAGGAAAATCTGAATGAAGAAGATGGTTATTAAACTGAGTCTTGAAGGAAACTAGGCAGAAGTGAGGAAGTATTGAAACCCAGGCATTGTAGATAATAATGTAAAGACAGGAAGACAGAAGATGGGGTACCATGTGTGCATATAGGAAGTTGGTCATCTTCCTACAAATATGAACCAGAAACATATGTCAGTGTTAATCCATGCATCTCAACCCATCTCTTTTTCATTATTTTAATTCATTCTAATAAATATTTATTAAGTACCTTCTTTGTATGTTAAGTACTGGGGATACCAATAAGAAAAAAAAAAGACAGATTTTACTCTCAAGAGTATTATAGTCTAAAGGGAAGAAAACATCCAAATGGAAGCTGGAGGAGTGGGTCATCTTTGGAATTGTTACCAAAGAGAACTTAAGATGGAGAGTGGAATGACTTTCTAAATGATTGATTTTCTAGTTAGACCCCGTTGTTAGCTTTCTTCTTTCTCCCTCTATGTGTGGCTTCTGAAGTTAGTTTTCCTTTCTTTATGAGGACTAGTTGAGGTAAGCATGCGCTGAAATATTGTGTTACCATTCTTACCATACTGTGTGAGTCTTTTGGTTTTAATAGCTCTCTCTTCCTTAATAGCAATTACTGAAGTTCGGGGTGGGAGGTAAGAATCAAGCATTGAAATGGAAACCTTTAGTTATTTCCTCATTTATATATAAGAATGAGTTTGACCCCTGGAAGTTTCAGAACAGCAACTATCATATATTTGTTTCTATCTTCTTTTCTACTTTCTTAGTTTTCTTTTTCTTCTTTTTAATAGAGAAATGATGGTTGGATATATAGAGTTGGGAGTCTTCCTCATCAAGATGCTTATTGTTGATTCTTTGGAAGCTGATGAGGTCACTAAGAATGAGAGAAAGAAGGGGAGAGAGAGAAAGAGAGAGTGAGAGAAAAGAGAGAGAGAAATCACAAGATTTATTCGATAGAGCAAATATTCAAATCTATAAAATAATATTCAATAAAAATATTTTATAAGTATACCTTCCCATATGTATATGTAAAATGATTTATAATTATATCAAGTGTCCTACTAAATATACGGTACCATTCTAGGCCCTAGGAAAGACTGATCAAGGTAGGCAGGAAGATATGTCTTTGAATTTTCTTTTGACTCCCAGATCTTGTGTAAAACATGAATTTTTGTACTATTCCTTTGTTTAATATCCAAAGCACAGGTTTAGGTTTGGAAGGTGTCACATGAATAAGTTATTGGGAACTTAAACTTGGGAATGTGTTATTGGGTTAGATGATAGGATAATACAATGGAATAAATGTTGGATTTTGAGACAGAGGATCTAGGTTACATGTTAGTGAAGGGATTTTGCATAGCATTTCATCTCTCTTCCTTATTTACAAAATGAGAGGGTTGGATAAGATGATCTTTGACCATTGTAGCTCTACACTTATGATCCTGAGTTGTATGAGGTATTCTGGGAGGACTATCACCTTGTGTTATAGAATTTTCAGTTTGGCCAGGCAGGAAACCACAAAATCACTCCAGTGTAAAGAAGGAAGGAGATTTATTACACATGCAGACTCAGATGGGATCTTTCCTCAGGTCTGGGCACTGAGAAAAAAGGGTTCTTGTTATTTTATACACTTAGGTTACATGATTGGACACATGCAGATATGGGGAGTTACATGATTGGATGAAAAAGGGGAGCAGCCCTGAATCCTGCTACTGCATTGTTTAAGGGGAGGCCCAGGCTTGGATAGTCTTTAATATGATACAGGCAGTATAATTCAATAGCATCAGTCCATCATGGATTTGTCAAGTCAAAGAATGGGAAGTAACAGTGCCCTATGAAGTGGAATCGCCTGCTTTGTTCTGGAGTTCCAGTAGGCATACTGTTTATCACAAACTTTTGGGAGTGTCATCCTTGCAAAGTCAGTCTGTAGAGCATAAGGGAGTTTCTAAAGAGGAGATATGAAGATTTTCCACTACACTTGGGTGGGAGGGCTTGTAGAGCCCTTTTTGGTACTGCTCAGCCATCTTCCTGTCATCCAGCTCTTACCTATGACTCCAAGAAGCTTGTAGTAAAGTAGCATGCTGTAAAACTGTCTCAGCAGGCAGGCTAAACTAGGCTGAGCCTGTCAGTGAGTTGGGGGATGTCTACTCTAAGCATGTGAACATTTCTTCTGCTTGAAGGTGCACATGAAAGCAATTTGTTCCAACAGTCATAAAGGTGGTTGAAGCAGGTGCTGTGGAGCACTTAGAGCTTGGTCAAACATGGAAGGAACCGAGGTCATCTATTCATCCAGAGCCATTGCCAGTTGTCTTGAATTTTGTCCTGCAATAAGACTTTGATGACTCAAGAAGAGAGAGTGAGGTTGATGACACTGTGCAACTCTGCCCTGCTTCAATTCATGCAAAAGCTAAGACATCATCATGATATCATTGGTCCTCTTCAAAAACAAAGAAGAGATAACAAATAACAACAGCTTAGCACAGTGCTTGGTATATGGTAGTTAAAGCTTAATAAATGCTTGTTGAATTGAACTGGAAATGAAAGATCATTTTCAAGCAAGAGGAAATAATGAGGCTGAAAGAAAACTGATAGATCACCTATGGGCTTCAGAATCTACACAGTTTTTTAAAAACCCTTACTTTCCATCTTAGAATCAATACTGTGTATTGGTGCCAAGGTATAAGAGTGGTAAGGGTTAGACAATGGGGGTTAAATGACTTGCCCAGGGTCACACAGCTAGGAAGTATCAAAGATCAAATTTGAATCCAGGATCTCCTGTCTCTAGGCCTGGCTCTCAATCCACTGAGTCACCCAGCTGTCCCCTATATGCAGTATTAATAGAACTGGGATGAAGCATTTTGGGAACTTTCTCATTGGTCAGAAATATGAGAGAATTACACAGAATGGATAGTCATAGATGAGTTATCTACATCATTGAAGGAAACACCCATACTGATGAGAAGTAGTAAAACCAAAAGGTAAAAATAATTTGGATAAGACCTCAAATATAGATCCTTGTGTTAATCAATTCTCCAATATAAATATGGGAATACAACAGCAAGGACAAGAAGTCACATTTATATAGAACTTGTCCCAGAATAGAGAGGTACAGTGGTATTTACTGGTTCTAACCTCTCCTCCCCAACTGCATTTTGGTGACACTCAGTGGTAGTATTTCTCAAGCTAATAAGCAGGAGAAGAGCTATGGAGAGAGATTTTCCTAATAACAATAACAATAACAATAATAATAATAATAACAAATAGCTAACATAGCATCTACAATATGCCAAGTAATGTACTAAGTATTTTGCAATTATTATCTTACTTGATTCCCCACAATAACCTTGGGAGATAAGTGCTTTATTATCCCCATTTTACAGATGAAGAAACTGAGGCAGACAGAATTACTTGCCAGAAGTCACATAGCTAGGAACCAACTGAAGTAGAATTTGAACTCAGGTCTTTCTGATTCAAGGCCTGCCCTGAAGCTGAGTACTGTATCTACTTTGCCATCTAGCTGTCCCTAAAATCCTATCCTTACTTCCCTCTCTTTTTCTCCTCCATAATAAAGACCCAATATAATATCTATTTATTGTTTTGGTCTGCTTCATGCCTTATCATGATAGGGTGACTAGTTACAGGAGAGAAAATGTATGCCCCTTCTGCTTTTCCATAGTATGGATCCCTTATATGCTCTTTCCTCTTCTTCCATTTCCACAGGGCTTACATGAGTGTGAAGGAGCTGAAAGAGGCTTTGCAACTGAACAGCACCCACTTCCTCAATGTCTACTTTGCCAGTTCAGTCCGGGAGGACCTGGCAGGTGCTGCCACCTGGCCTTGGGATAAGGAAGCCATCAGCCACCTTGGTGAGTGATATCCAAGTTGTTACACTCTAAAGAAAAATAAGAGATGGTTCAAGTTAAGCTTGAAGGTGCCCTCTTCTATGTTCCATTATGGTAGAGGAAGTGCTATGAAGGAATGGTGTATGGATAAAGGAATGAATAATTAATTCAATGCTTATTTTTATTATTCAGTGATTTCCCCCCTGCTTTGGCTTTTTCTAGGGATAATTCAAGGGAGTGTTATACTTTCAGATTGACCTTTGCAGTAGATAAATCAAAGATACTGGAATAAATAATGGTGAAATGTATAGTATGTTCTAAATATCTTGAGAAAGATGGGAATAAATTACTAAGATCATTGGCATCAGTCCAAGATTTTTGAAAGACCTTGGGATGGCGAAACTGTACAACCAGTGTCCAAAATGCATAATCTCAATACATAAACGACTTCTATGCCAGCAAAAAGGTAGGTTGCCAATATGACTAACGTCCAGAGGAAGGTTTCACCAGAAATCCTGTCAATCAGAGACCAGTGGTCTTACTGTCATTAAACTGGTACAAAATATATAATCAAAGATAAGAAAAATGAACAGGTAGACAAGCATAATTCCTTGGGGAAAAGAAAATGATTTCTACATAATATTTATATCTCCAAACATTTGTATTATATGTAGTGTTTATATTATATATTATGTTTATTTATTGTAATTATCACTATGATTATGGCACTTTATAATTTATAAAAAACTATCAATCAATAATCATTTCAGTGACTCTCATGTCCTAGGCACTATATTTGGAATGGGAAAAAGATAAAAAACAAGGCAGCTCTTGTCACCAAGGAGTTTATGCTTTATTTGGGGGATACAAATGTGTCAATGGGACACATATATCTATATATGCACATATTCATATCTATCTATCATCTATCTACTGAGCTATCCAACTAGCAACTGACATATCTATTCAATCATCTCTGTCTCTGTCTCTCTGTCTCCTTCTCTCGCTCTTTCTTCTCAACTATCTTACCCAGAAACAAGTAGAAATACTGGCAAAACCTCTGACATTAATTTCACCTGGGCTAGGACTTTTATGCATTAGGTAGCAGGGCACCCAAATGGTTTCCACACTCCCTTAAGTTACTAGGCCAATGTATATCAAATAAGTGTTCCTCTGATCCCTGGAAGAAGAGGAAAAAAATCATGGCTGTAGCACCAGAATAGAGTTTTAAGGTGATCTCATTCCATCCCATCATTTTTCAGTTGAGGATAAAGAGGCCCAAAGAGGCTAAATGATTTGACCCAGGTCAAACAAGTAGTAAGTGGATGAGTTGAGATTTTATACTCAGGTCATCTGAGTCAGAAAGCAATACTTTTTATTTTTGTAGATTTGTTCTAAATTAAGAAGTAATGCTAATCTGGGATGCCAATGTGATACAGTGCTAACAATTCTCTTCTTCCTCTTTCCCCATAGGCTGTGGAATCAAATGCCTAGATTTAATCCTTACTCTATTTTTAAAAAGAAAAAAAGAAAGAAGAGGGGAAAAATCAGCAAAAATGACTAATATATTGAAAAAAAATTTTAACAATATAAATGCATTGGTGGGAGGTAGATCTATGATAGATTTGTGATAAAAGAATATGAAGCGTGTTTCTCTGAAAGTCCATAATGTATCAGTACTTGGCAGTATAGTGAAAAGAATTCAATACTTGGAGCCAGAAAGCTTAGATTAATATCTCAGTCCTGCCATCATACTTACTACTTGTGTGGCAATAGGCAAATTATTTAACCTTCCTGGGTCCCCAGGTTCCTCATCTGTAAAATGGTGTTGGGCTAAATGTTCTCCACAGTCTCTATAGCTCCAAAGCTTTTATTATATTCATAACAGATGATCGGTGAAGAAAATTGGGCAGTGTTGTTAACATATGCTAGAATGTCAGGAGCAAGTTGGCCTGCCAAGTAGTCCTGAAGCTCCTTACTCAATCTCTTTTTAAAATTCCCCATTAGAAATGCTTTCTTCCAGTCCCAAATATCTCTAAACTGATACAACTGATTCATGTAATCTAACATGGGCTCTTGTACCTTAGCCAGTGTTTAGAGCTGAAAGTATAGCATCTTATTTCCTATGAGGATAGCCAAATCTAAAATGGAAATTCACATCAAAGTATTGTTAAGGCCCTAGCAAAGAATCTGTCCTCCATCATAGGCTTTGTCTACCAATTTTAATCTCTCCCAATTTTTCAATCATGAAAGACAATGAGGCCTGATTCCTTGAAAAGGCTTGAGGTTATATCTAAAAGACAAGCTTGTCCTGCTCCTAGAAAATTTAAAGTATCTTCTAGCTATTCTCAAAAATGGACATGGATGTATCATTAGCTCTTGGGGAGTATCTTATTTGGAGATGAGTAAGTATTATGAGAAGAGGGTATTACTTTAAGAAAAATTGATACTATGATATTTGCTTACTAAATGAGTAACTAACTCTATTCACCTTAATTTCCTCAAATGCAAAAAGTGAATAATAATAGCATCTATGCTATAGGGTTGTTGTGTGGATAAAATGAGACAAAATTTGTAAAACACTTGGTACAGTGCCTGATATATAGTTTGTTCTAAAAGTAGAATGAGGGGGCAGCTGGGTAGCTCAGTGGATTGAGAGTCAGGCCTAGAGACGGGAGGTCCTAGGTTCAAATCCAGCCTCAGACACTTCCCAGCTGTGAGGTCAGTTGACCTCCATTGCCCACCCTTACCACTCTTCCACCTAGGAGCCAATACACAGAAGTTAAGGGTTTAAAAAAATTAAAAAAAATAAAAGTAGGAAATGTGTGTGTGTGTGTGTGTGTGTGTGTGTGTGTGTGTGTGTGTGTGTGTTTGTATGTGTGTATATTGGGAGAAGTGAAGGAAGGAAAAGCTTATAGAAGGAGAGAGCTTGGACCCTTGACTATGGGATGATCCAATAAATTAAAATTAGGCACAAAAGTGCTTAATAAATACTTGTTCCCTTCACCTTCTTTCTATTTCATATCATTTTCTTTTCCAAATATGTTTCTCTCCTCTCTCCTACTCAGTAAAATCTCCTTAGTAACTAAGAGTAAAGGAGAAAAAGAGAAAAAATAGTTCAACTAATTTAATCAAACATATCAAAAAAACCTGATAGTATACGCAAAGTTACAGTCCCATAGTCCTCCATCTCTGCAAAGAAGGGAAGGAGGTACGTTTCTCATCTCTTCTCTGGAGACAAATTTGGTCATTATCATTGCACAACATGGAATTTCTTTCTTCTGGTGTATGTATTTGTGTGTGTTATTAACATTGTCACAGTCATTGTGTATAATGTTTTTGTGGTTCTGCTTACTGAACTATGCATCAGTTCATTTGCTGCTTCTTTAGCTGCACAGTGAGACTGTCACATTTATGAGTCCCATTTTGTTTAGTTTTCCCCTAATCAATGGACATTGACTGCCAACTGATAGGTCCTGGTAAGAAAAACCCTTTTCCCCTTCCCTATCCCTACTGAGACCAATTCCACCACTCCCCCTTCCCCTGCACCTGCTGGAACTCCAGAACAAAGCACGTAGTTCCACTTAATAGGGCAGTGTTACTTCGCATGCTATGACCTGACAAATGCATGATGGAGTGATGTTCTGGACTTACATTGTCTGGACCATATTAAGGACTATACAAGCCTGGGAACCAAAAGTCCCCACCCCCAAAGCCAACCCCCTTTGGGCCATCCAATCATCTGGACACAAAATCCCCAACATTGTCCAATAGAGACAAGCTAGGTTATCTCATCCCAGATCACCACCCTATAAAATATTGCCCCCTTCTCCACCCAGGTGGAGACCTCTAGTCATCTGCCACTTGTGGGTTCCTCCTTTGCTCTCCCTTGCTCTCTCCCCTCCTTTTCCACAATAAAGCCTTGCTAAATCTCACAGCCTTATTTGCCTCTTGGTTGAACCCCTGCCAGTGGGACTGACACCAAGTAGTTTATCAATTGACAGTTTCCAGTTCTTTGTTAATATTAAGAGAACTAGCAATAAAGTAGCATAGTGGATAGTGGTAGGTCTGGACCTGGGAAGACTGCGGTTCAAATCTGGTCTTAGATATTCCTAGCTGTGTGACTCTGGGCAAGTCACTTAATCCCGATTGCCCAGCCCTTAAATGCTCATCTGCCTTATAATTGATACTAAGTATCAATAGTTATCAATAAGATACTTAGTATCAATTATAAGGTAAGAATTTTAAAAAATACAAAAAAAAAATGCTGCTATAAATGTTTTTAGTATATCCAGAAATGTCTTTCAGTCTTTGACATCCTTGGAGGATATTTGTAGTGTTGAGATCCCTGGTTCAAAGGCAAGGGGCTATTTAGTAAGGTTTAATGTGTATTTCAAATTGCTTTCCAGAATAATTAGAACAATTCAGTTCCATTAATAGTATATTAGTGGTGTTGGTTATTGTTGCCGAGTCTGCCTGAGCTACTCTAATCGCTGTTCCAGGTGCTGAACAACCCCCGCCAAACTATCCAACGTGGTTTGTGAAAAAGGTCCTTTTCCAGTTGGTGATGTCTATCTCTAATAACTGGAACCAGAAACAGAGTGGGCTGACAAAATTTGGAGAAGCAGTACGAGGCTGGATCAGATGTCACAGTGACATTCTTATTGCTTCCTGCACTCATATGGAGCCGAGTGCAATGAGCTCCTTAGCCAAATAAGGCTCTTTTAAATTTGCAAAGTTCTTGTCACCAACACTGACACTCTCCACATCAATCAATCAACAATAGAGTCAGTTCAATAAGCTTTTTTTTTTTTTAATTTTTTTTTTTTATTTTAAACCCTTAACTTCTGTGTATTGACATTATAGGTGGAAGATTGGTAAGGGTAGGCAATGGGGGTCAAGTGACTTGCCCAGGGTCACACAGCTGGGAAGTGTCTGAGGCCTGATTTGAACCTAGGACCTCCCGTCTCTAGGCCTGACTCTCAATCCACTGAGCTACCCAGCTGCCCCCTCAATAAGCTTTTACTAAACACCTACTATAGGTCAGGCCCCATGCAAACAGATCCTTTTCTAAAGGAGACAAGAAACGAATGGATCATTTATTATGTGCCTTCTATATTCCATGCATTTGGAATATAAAGGCAAAAATAAAAGAAGTTCTGCTCTCAAGGAACTTATATTCCAGTAGGGGAGACAACAGGTACCTGTATGTGTATGTGTGTATGTACATGCATACATCTATAACAACAGAAATGCTATTATAGAAGATGATATAAACCCATATATATGCACACATGGCTAGATAGATGTATATATACATGCATGCACACACACACACATATAAAAAAATTCAAGGCAACATTGGGGGTGGGGAGGTGGAAAGAACATCATTAGCTTGGGAAACAAAGAAAGACTTCAAACATAAACATCTCGTGCTGAAACCTAAAGGAAACAAGAGATCCTGAAAGGGAGAGATAGGGAGGGAATATGTTTCAATCATGAGGGAATAGCCAATGGAAAGGGATAGAGATGAGGGCTGAAATATCATAGGTAAGGAAACATAAGAAGGCCAGTTTGGCTCAAGAATAGAGTGCTCTCATAGCCCCTGAAGAAGAGGAGATGCTTAAGCAAGATACTTGGTGATACTTCCTCATATCTCCTAGTCTCTCCAAATTTCTTCCTGTCAAGTATTCTTTTCCCTCTTCACTCAATTTTTCCATTCAATTTAATATACTGCTCACAACACATCCATTGCCTCTCGTACTACCTTTTAGTGGCTGGATCTTCTCTGCACCAGGGATGGTATCATTCATTTTTCATCAGTGACCATATGCCAGCAATCAGCCTTCATCTGTCACCCAAAAAAATCCTGATAAAATTGTAAGCACATATTCTTTTTTATCAGTTATGTCCAATAGCAGTGAAATCTGCAGAGTAAATGTTCTCCCTAGCAATGCACTTGGTAGTTTAATACAATCATCTTTCCTTCCCAGCCTAGAAACAACCTATACTCCTAATGTTTTCCCCACCAAGAGTTGGTGGCAAATGTTTACTAGCTTTAAAATTTTTGACCACCAAGTATCATTAAAAAAGATAGATTTTATTGATACTTTAAAATGTATTACCTAAAATCTTCCCCTGTATCTCTTTCTTTTTCAAAAGGGATATCTCTTATAACAAAGATTTTTTTAAAAAAGGAAAAAACTTGTTACAATTGATTAATACATTGAACAAACAATGTGACACTCTATACAGTCTTCCACACTTATGGACTGTCCTCCTTTAGATCACAAAAAATGGTGGAGATATTTTCTCATATATCTTCTTTGGGTTCAAGTTTGTTTTTTATAATTTTGTAGCATCCACAGGTCCTTACATCTTCATGCCTATAACTCAAAAAAGAGAAGAAAACAAAACTCTGATTGCTCCTTCTCCTTGTTCTGCTTACATACTGCTCTATCAATTCCTCCCTTTCTTCCCGGAAGAATGCCAAAGAGAGGTTTCCCTGGAACCTCATTGCCAACTATAGTTCCAGGGGGTGGAGGAGGGTTTAAGCCTACTTTAACACCCCTGAAAGAACTTGTGAGGTAGGTGACAGACATTATTGGAGGTGAGTAGGGAAGGGAACTCTGTCAGAACATGATTCCTTCATCAAATGTTTTTTGAAAACATATTGTATGATGAGGGATGAGAAGGGGGAAAAAAGATGGTAAGAACTTGATTCTTCTGTGTGGCAGGTAACCAAACTCCCAAATGGATGGCTAGAAATATAAAGGCTTACCTCAGTCCATTCAGAAGCAGGCCAAAGTAGGGGGAGGGGGAGAAGAAAAATACAAATTCTGAATCCACCTGTCATGAAAATTTGTGCAGGCTACTGGCTAAAATTACTTTAAAGCAGTCCCATTATGGCATTGTAAAACTTTTAAGGTTGAACTTGATATGTCCATAAAATGGAAGTCATGTTCTGGTTCACAGGTGCCTGAATTGTAACCTCTAATTTCTTGTTCAAACACACTTAATGAGTCAAAATTGGGAAATGTAAAGAACACTGCCAGAAGTGTGTGTGTGTGTGTGTGTGTGTGAATGAGCTACATGTTTTGGAGACTGGCATGGGGAAAAAGGAAACAAGTAGCAAACTGCCAAGCTATTAAGGAAGGGCAGAGAAAGAAAGAGAGGGGGATGCAGATTAAAAGGGGAAGAAAGCAAGAAAAATGAGGAAGAAAAGCAATGGACATCAGCCATAGCTTTATGATATAAACATTATACTTCTTTAAGTTAATAGAGTGATAAAGCATCCCAGTTCCTTTTGGAAATATTGAAATAGGCAATTTTAATCATTACTCCTAACAGTGCTGGGTTTAAATCTTTTCTTTGGCATTTGGTATCTATATTATATTTCTTTGAAATATATGTGTATATATTTCTTTGACATTAGGTGTCTATATGACTTTGTGTAATTCTGTTGATGTCACTGATAATAATGGGGCTTCCTCTAATAAGTACTTCCTCTAAGGATAAAAGTTATTTGGTAAATTAATTCATTCGATCATGTATGCATCCTGCTCATATATGTTATTTGTGTCCACCTGGGTTGTTTACATGTGGCTTCCACCAATGAGGTGAGCTTTATGCAAGTATTCCAATCTTGAAGCCAGGATTAATTTATTTATTATCTCTTCTGTACTCTCACCTAACATGCAAACGCCTTACCCTCCAGCAGTATTTTCAGGGAGAAAGTAAAGTAAGAATTTCTGGTCCAATTTGAAGGGAATAAAAACACAGGCTCATAGAACTAAAAATACATCTAGATTTAATAAGGAGTTTTTCTTTTAAAAATTATTTATCATAGTATGTTTGAATCTTGATGCTGGAAGGGATCTTGGAGATCATCTAGTCTAACACTTTTTTTTCTTATTATAAGTTCTTTATTTTTTCCAGATTACATGTCAGTACAATTTTCAATCATTGTTTTCTGACCTTTTGTGATCCATGCTCTCTCCCTCCCTTCCACCCTTCCACTTACCTAAAGATGGCAGGTAATATAGGGTAGATTGCATATGTGCTGTCATATTTACATATTTCTATGCTCATCATGTGAAAAAAGAACATATTGCTCACACTAGAAAAAAATTCATGGAGAAAATAAAGTGTGGAATACTTTAATCTGCATTGACTCCAGTTTCTTCTACAGGAGTGGAAAGCCATTTTTGTTATGAGTCCCTTGGAATTGTCATGTCTCCTTGTATTGTTAATAGTTAAGTCATTCACAGTTCATCATCAAACTTTATTGCTGTTTCCAACCCCCTTTGTTGAATACTGAGGACTAACTCTAGACAAGCCACTTAATCCCTTCAAACTCCAATTTCCCAATCTATAAAATGGAGAGGATGTTTGCATTTGCAGCCATGAGGTTTTAGAGTTGGAAGGAGAAGAGAATAGCATCATCATCTATCTAGAGTTAAATAGGACTTAGAAATCATTTAGCCTTGTCTCTCATTTGGCACATAAAGCAACTGAAGTTCCAGAGAAGTTATGACTTGTTCAAGGCCATCTAGAAAATTAATAATAGAACCAGAGTTCACATCCACATTTCATAGTAACACGATGTAGGCATGATCCATTAAAGCAAAATGTTCTTATATAGGAAACACATTTATTGTGAAAAATCTCAGAGGACTCTCATGACTCCATGCCAGTCATTTTACCCTTTACTTATTAATCCTCATTTTCTCCCAATAACTGTTCCAATTATTAATTTTTCTCCTTGAACAAAGGATGCCACCTTATAGTCTTATAGATTTAGAGGTGGAAGGAAACATAGGCATTATTTAGTTCAACTAATTCATTTCACAAATGAGGCAGCTGTGGCCCATAGAGGTTAAGTGATTGTGTAGTCACACAAGGAGCAAGTAACAAAGCCAGCCTTTGAAATCAAGATCAATGATTCCCAATATAATACTCTTTCTACTCTCCCATGTCCTTTCTATTCCTCTTCATAGAATTTTTTTACCTCATACCTCACAGAAAAAAAGATAATAGGCTAATGTGCCATCTGTCTCAAGTTCTATTTCTTCCATAACTCTACAATTCAAATTACCCTGGGATATAGTTCGTTGAACCTAATAACTTTAACATATCCAGTGCAACTGTGTGCCCTTGCACTATTATGTGCCTCCATTCCAAACAGCTAAGAAGTAACTCATTGTCCCTTATGACCATATTACCAAAGGTATTTCACCTAGCAGAATCCTGCCACAGGACTGAAGGACATATTTGCTTAGTTAAATTGTAGATTGTAGAAACAGGAAAGGGGTGGGAGAGAATCATAGACCTAAACCTGAAAGGATCTTAGAGGCCATCAAGTTCAATCCTCCTCATTTTACAAATTAAAAAAAAAAAAAAAAAAAAAAAAAAAAAACTAAAGCAAAGAGAGGTTATTGGGGAAATAATAATTCAGTGTACCAGGCACTATGCTATGCATTGGCAGTATAAATAGAAAAAAAGAAAGACAATCCATGTCCTCAAGAGCTTACAGTCTAATGAAGAAAGACACCAAAAGGAAGCAGAAAAGGAAAAAGGAGAAAAAGGTACCCAGTCTTGAGGCATAATAGTAGAAGATGAAGAGATGTCTTGCCTGAGCTCCCTACTTAAATAGAGTTTCTGAGGAGAGTTCTCCATCCTCAAGTCAGAAGGAGGAACACTAGGGGATGAGGGTAATAGCTATTATATATCTGAAACAGGATTTGAGCTCAGGTCTTTCTGACCCCAAGTATAGTACTTTATTACCATGCACATAAAGGCTAGCAGAGGACCAAGAGAAGAGGGGAAGGAGCAAATCTCCTAATCTTATGCATCTGGGAGAGAGCTGTTTGACAGCTTCTCATGGTTATGAACAGAGGGCATGGCATGACTATGACAGTAAATTGAAGTCTTTGAGTAAGCAAAAATCAATTATCCACTAGGGGTCATTTGGGAGGCTTTTGTCCTTTAGTACTAAACCTTCCTAATCCCATGTTTTCAGTATAGAGACCCTGATAAATTGCTCCAGTTATGCAAATCTACCTTTGCTTGGATCAAAGTTCTGGCTACTGACTGCTTTCTCTCAACCCAATCAAGCTCAGGTGACTCAAAGCATTCTTCCATGATTCTATAATAGTAGGAACTTTATTCCAGGAACCTGGGATGGGGGGTGAGAAATGTGAGATGATGAGGTGCAACCTGAAGCCTGGAGTTAATTAAGAGCTGTGGTGGGGTTGAAGAGGCATAAAAGTCTGTGGCACTTCAGATACAGAGAGGAGGTAGAAAACTAGACTAATTGCCAGTAGAAACTTAGTCTCCTCCTTTGGTTAGAGGCATCTCAGGAAGAAAAGGAGAAGGAGGAACTAATTGGTTTGGTTCTCAGTGCTAGCTTATTGAAGGATAGAAAGAAGCTTAGAGTAAATGAATAGGAGAGCACAGAGACAAGCCATTAGAGCTTTTTCCTCACCAAGACCAGCAGTTCAGGAGAAGACAAAAAAGCAATAGAACTCCAGGTAGGAGTAGTTGCAAATTCTTTCCTGGGGCCCAGAGTCATACTGAGTCATACCACCTCCTCCCAGAGAAGAAAGATGCAAAGTTAAAAAGCATTTTAAAGTGAGGGTACAAATAAAGGAGAAAAATGCAAGCTCTGCCCTCAAAGAGTTCATATTCTGATGGTCAAAACAACTAAACCTCTAGAGACAAAGATAGGCCAAAACAATCCCTCCCCTCTAAGAAGCTTACATTCTAAAGGAGGAGACACCATTTAAATAGGTACAACCAAAATTTATGCAGGGTAGATGAAAGAAATCTCAAACAGGAGTTACTAAATTGTCCTTGGTGCAAAAAAGGAGTTGCGATAGAACACTGCAATAGAGACAGTGGATGTTTGGAGAATAGATAGCTACTTAATATTAAGAGACAGTGGGTGTGGAGGTGATTGGAATGTTGGGTGGGCAGAGCTTAGTAGAAGGACAGGACAATTGTTTTCAAGACAAGGAAGAGTTATCATTTATCAGAGAGATTAGACTTCAACAGATAAGCCCCAAGGGAGGAACTTGAAGCAATGTGTGGGATTTCAGGGGTGAAGATTTTGGCATAGTATGAGAAAGGACTTCTGAACAATTAGAGCTATGCCAAAGTAGGATTAGTTCTGTGAGGAGGTAATATATTCCCCTTAACAGGGGGGTCTTCAAGAAAAGGCCAGATGGTCTTACCTGTTGTAGAAGACATATCTCTTGGGGTATGACTTAGAGAAGAAGTCAAATTCAATGGTTCTGTATTCAAAATCCTTTAGTTACTTATTGGCTATGAAATAAAGTCCATTTACTATGGTTTGGGCATTTGAAATTTTCCATAATTTAACTGCAAACAACCTTATTTCACTTTGCCCCACCTCATGCACACTCATAGATTGATGAAGTTTAACTATGTCGGTCTCTAAACACATGCATCTCTTTCCTATCCCCATTCTTCTGCCCATGTTTTTCCTTCTTCATGAAATGTTCCTTGTTCTATTTATGCTCATATGACTTCTACCCATTCTTTATGGCCCATCTTAAATGCTATCTTTTCTCTGAAGTTTTCCATAATTCCCAAAGCTACAATTTACAGAATGATGACCTCTCAGAATCTGAGATGGGTTTCTAATTCCTCTTCCATGTGGCAGTCTTTCAATACTGGAAAGCAGCTCTCATGCTCCACCCAAGCCTTCTTCTTAATCTGGGCAAAGCATATAGTTCCTCCACCCAGTATTCCTTTGGATGTGATCTCAAAGACATTCACCCTCTCATTGACACTTCCTCTGGAATGTTCTCTAGCTTATCAGAGTCCTTCCCAAAATGTGGTAAATGGTCCTGAATGCTGTACTCCACATGTGACCAAGGAAGAGTAAAGAAAGATTTGCTCCTGCAAGTCATTATTCCTCTCCATATGGACTAAGGGAATAAGAGCTTTCTTTGGCTGCCTCATCCTCCATTTGACATGTTGAGTTTGAAGTGCACTAAAATATTTGGATTGTTTTTACACAGGTACTATCTAGTACTACCTCTCCTCTGCATTTGTTCATACTAAATTTTATTTTCTTAGATTTGGCATAAATGTTCCAACTTATTGAGATTTTGTTTGGATTTTGACTATGTCATCCAACCTGCTAGCTATCACTCAAATCCTTATGTCATCTTGCAAGTTAGATAAGCAGATAAACATTTCACCTGTAACTTTATTTAAGTGGTGACAAACTCCACCCCCCATCCATTAAATAGGATAGTGAATTCCCTCAAAAGTACTAAAAGTCACCTGAATTATACCCCACTGCAATATGTAGGGTGTGAGGAAAGACTATTCTTCCCCCTTTACTGAGAAAGTAATTTTTACTTCAGGTCCTTTCGTAGCTCATCATCAGCCACTCCACTGACCAGAATCTTTACCAGCTTTACTACAGATTTCCATGTATTCCATACCATGATTTCCTTTTTCCAGGCCATCTTCTCACTGGCACCAACACTTTCCCTCCTATTTTGGTTTTCTATAAATCCTGGGGACTCACACCACAGAAGCTACATAGATAATTAAGCAATTAGCTGAAGAAATCAGCAATGATGGTGGCTTCTCCCAAATGTCCTGAATGCTGGCCACAGAGATTTTTTTCAGTTGCTCATCCCTACTCTTCCACATTTGCCTTCCCTTTTCATTGCATTTATTGAAATCATTCTTTGTTGTGGTTCGGTGGTAAGATAATTGGGTTTAGAGTCCAAGAAACTCAAAAAGAAAACTCATTCTTCCACATGCTATCTATGCAATCCTGGGCAAATCACTTCATTACCTTGACCTCATTTTCTCCATTTGTAAAATAAGGGGGTTGGACTAGATCAGTGGTTCCCCAAATTTTTTGGCCTAAAGCCCCCTTTCCAGAAAAATATTACTTAGCCCCCTGGAAATTTATTTTTTTTTTAAATTTTAGTAGCAATTAATAGGAAAGATAAATGCACCTGTGGCCATTACCACTCCCCTGGATTGCTGCAGTACCCACAAGGGGGTGGTAGTGCCCACTTTGGGAATCACTGGACTAGATAGTTGTTTTTTTTTAAACCCTTACCTTCAGTCTTGGAGTCAATACTGTATTGGCTCCAAGGCAGAAGAGTGGTAGGGCTAGGCAATGGGGATTAAGTGACTTGCCCAGGGTCACACAAATAGGAAGTGTCTGACGTCAGATTTGAAACTAGGACCTCCTGTCTCTAGGCCTGGCTCTCAATCCACTGAGCCACCCAGCTGCCCCCTTAGATAATCTTTCTTGTCCCTTGTTGGTCTATGTCTATCTTCTTATAAAAGGCTTTCCTAATGATATAATGATAAACTGTATTTTCTTTATCTACTACTTCAGTAACCTTATTAAAAGAAATAACATTATTTTGGTATGATAATTAAGTCATATTAGGTTTAGTGATAACCATTTCTTTAAAGAATATAATACCTTTGATAAATTGTTCTACACTTTTTCCAGGAATTGAAGTTAGGCTCACTGAACTAGGAATTCAGAGATTATATTCTTTCTTTTTGAGGGAGAAATAGGTACAATATCTTCCCTTTTCTTATTCTGTGGCATTTTCCATTCTCCCTGATGTTTTGAAGACCATTGGTAAGTTGTTCAGTGATGAAATATGTTAGTTCTTTCAGAACAATGGTATGTAGTGCAAGTAGAATTGGTGATTCTCACTTATCAAGTACTTTGCTATTTTCTTATTCATATTGAGTATCTAGGAACCATCTCCTCACTGGAATCTCTAAAACACTATTTATACTCTCTCACTGTCTATGGTTCATGTCTTCAACTATCAAGTATCTTTTTCTACTTATTCTTAACATCTTATCTCTCCATAAAAGTCTGTCAGTTCCAGGAAGGTAATTACTTAATTCTTCTTTTTATATTCTACAGTGCTTAATGATGATCTTTTTTTATTTGTTTAATTTAATTTATTTATTTATGGTAAGCACTCAAAACATTTTTGAATGAATTAATAGTTTAAATACTATACATATGCAAATTATTCCTAACCCAATTTATCCAGCTCTAATCTTTTTTCTGAACTCTAGTCCTAGATATCCTACTGCTTACTAGACTTCTCTATTTGAATATTCCATTGGTAAATTAAATTCAATTAAATTCAACATGTCCTTTCTTCAAATTTATCTGTTTCCATTTAATTTTTTTTTTTTTACTCTTGCCTCTTTTTCCATTTTCAGGCCCAGTCAAATGCCATGTCTAATTGTTTTTACCTCAATAACATCTCTTGGATTTGAACCCTTTTCTTCACTTGTTCAGGCCAATATTGTCTCCCATCTGGACTGTGATAATAGTTCCCTAATTTATCTCCTTCATGTTTTATTTCCCTAGTATATTCACTTTGCTCTAGCCCATTTATCACATAGTTGTGCTACTTTCTTGTTTGAAAATTTCCAGTGGCTCCCTACTTCCCCTTGGATAAAATACAAATGTCTCAGCTTAGCATTTAAGACCCTCCATATTCTGGCTTCAACCTACCATTTTTTTTAAACCTACCTGATTTTACATTACTACTCTTCATACATTTTAAATTCTAGCCCTTGCACTACACACTTTCTTTCTCTCTCCTCTAGGCATCTGCACTTTTCTTCAGCTTGGTATTTCAGAATACTTAATTCATTTCCAGTTGCTGTGTCTTCCATGAAGCCTTTTCTGATTGATCTATTCAGTATTCTTTCTCTTTATTGAATTTCCATTTTATTTCATTTCATCTTGACCTATTTTCCCTTTCACTGCTTCACTTAATATTTTTTGTACATGTGGTATTCCCCCAGTAATAAGAACTTTGAACACAGGACTATTTTGCTTTATACCCTCTGATATTGCCAGTACCTAGCATAATGTCTGACCAGTGCTTAACAACTTTTATTCAATTTAGTTAAATTAACGAATGCATGCACAAATATATTAGGCTCAGATTTAACTATCTGGCTTGACAATTATAGTTATTCCAGAATTAACAGTGGGGAAGACCAAAAGAGTGTTGTCTACTCAATGCCCTTAACTTTGTTCATTTGTTTTGGCAAGAATCAATACACAACCAGCCAGATGCCAGGGTCCATTGAAAAGCCAAGGTCATTCAAGTTCACCTTGCATAGATTAAAAGGATACTAGATAGCAGAAGGTCTAGACTACACCCTTCTCAAGGGAAAGGACAATGTCTTTAGTGATGGTGGTGAGTGGGTAAGAGTTTTATAGGACCATTCCAAATTGGTTGAACTATTAATGTTAACAATATGCCTTTTATTTCTCTGGCATCCCCAGGGGAGTAAGGAAGGGTTGGCACATGTTTTCTCCAATAGCCTTTTCTCTTTGTGCTTCTAACTGTGTTCCTATAACAAGAATTACAGATCCTTCTTGAAGGTGGGAGTATTTCATTTCAGAATACCAGTAGTACAACTGAAATGAACTGGTTCATCAGATGGGATGGCCAGCAGAGTGGTCTTTTTCTGGGATTTTAGTATTCTTTTTTTATTTATTATCATTGTTTGGAGCCTTTTCATCCTTTCTTGCTTTTTAAGTTCTTGTGTGCATTCCTCTTTTTAGTTTTTGGGCAACAACCCTTGGTGCCTCACTCAGACTTGTTTTTGGCTTGAGATAACTATTTTTTTTAAACTTTGTTTTTATTATAACTTAAAAAAAATTTCTGAGCTATGAATGTGCCTTTCCTGTCTTACCCCTCCTTCTGTGTGTGTATGTTTGTGAGTGTTCTAGAGGATGTTCATGGTTCAATGTGTGTTTCTTCAGTGAGGAACTTACTACTTTTTAATGTCAGGTTTTATAATGATAAGCATATGAGAAGAGAGGTAGAGAGAGTATGAGGGAGATTTGATTGTTTGACATCATTAACCTGCAAACACAGATGAATTTTTTTATCAATTATTCTATGAGCTCAAGAATGTTTTTAATACATGTAAAAGTATATAGATACACATGTATGTCTGTATATATGTATAAAATCTCCACACATATATATTGAGAGAGAGAGAGAGAGAAAGAGAGAGAAAGAGAGAAGAAGTGAAAAAGAGAGAGAGAAAGTAGAGGACCCTATTATACAAAGTGATTATTTAATTTCAGTTCTTATACCTTTCTGTTGTTCATAGTTGTGGCTATAGAAATATTCAATGGTAATTTACTCTGGTGCTTAGGTCAGCTGACTGGGAGGAGGGGTAGTTGAATGGTTGAAAACATACATTATTCTGAATTTTCTGCCTCTTGCTTTCCATGAATTGTTTATAACAAATTCTTCTGAGAAGGTCCTAGAATTCTTTCACAGTAGAATATTATTAAATTATAAAATAACACATTTCAGACTCAAACTATTGCTTTCAGAGGCTGACCAGAAGGCCAGTGCCTTTTTCTCTTTCTGTGCTACCCCTTTACTTCCCTCATTTTAGAATATTCTGTTGCTAGTATCATTTTTTCTGGTGAATGCAAATCACATGTTTCTTTCCTGTACAAATGACAGAGATTACCAGAGAGATTTTAGAGCCTGATTCAAAACAATCAAAGTTGAATTGTCTAGAAAGGAAGCTGTTTGTTGAATGGCAAGGGAGAGGAAGCAATGTGGGGCTGGATTTTGTAGTCACAGAGTTGGGGTTTAAATCTTGGTTTTGCTATTTACAAGTTATACAACCTTGGATAAATAACAGCATTTCTGCTCCTTGTTTTTCTCATATGTCAAAAGAAGCAGGTGAATTTGATGACCTCGTATCCCTTTCAGACATAAATCAATGATCCTACAGTCTGTAGGCTCTTTGCCTCCCTCCCTCTTGGAGAATGGGTGGGTCTTCTCTAACAATGAAGAACAAGTTGGTTTCCAGGTTTGCCCTGCTTTCTAATGACAGAGACAAGAGACAGAGAGAGCAGACATATAGAGACACGCACAACACTTACAATGACACGTGGGAAATGAAATGTGAAGAAATCCAATTGCTTCCTGAATTTGGCTCTCCTTTTTTGTTTGAAGTATTGAAAGTCTAATTGTTTATGCATTATGATGATGGTGATGATGATGATGATGATGATGATGATGATGCTCATGATGATGATGACTCTGGTCATTTTTGGAACTCCTGATATTGATTGAAATCCTCCTGCTTTCAAGGAATCTCAACTTACCACTTATATAATGATGACATTTTTATTGGGAATTGAGATGACAAATTTACTTAAAATTTGTAGATATCTTTTAAAAAGGAAAGAAAGAGCAGAATGAAACTGTTCAGTCTTCTTAGGGGCTGGCAAAAGTGGTGAATGGAGGAAAAAAATCTGAATATTGAATGCATCTGAAAGAGCAAATGGATAAGAATTGTGACACTTGGAGATCTTTAGTCTTTCTTTGTGATGACCCTGGCACTTATTTATTATTATTATTTAAATTGTAAGTGGTCTCTGGGGCATAAAAGTTTAAAATAGGTCTAAATATAATAGATTTAGAGATGGAAGGGATCTTAGGAACCATCAAATATAATCCTTTCATATTACAGATGAGGAAATTGATATACAGAAATATTAAAAGAATTATTTAAGTCATATAGGGAGGAAAGAAACAACTATATATTGAATATCTACTATATCTACTCTATGTCATACATTGTGTTAAACACTTTATGAATTTGTCTCATTTGATCCTTAAAGATGTCTGTGAGATTGATTCTATTACTATTCGCATTTGACAATTGAGGAAACTGAGGCAGAAAAAGGTTAAATGATTTACCCAGGATCATAAGCTTGCATGAGAAAGGAATTTGAGGACTCCCTGACTCTAGGTCCATCAATCTGTCCAATATATCACCTAGCTGCCTCCTCACCACTGTCATTGGGAGTCATAAAAAATCTAATTATCTTCATGGAGGCTAAACTTGAGTATTTGAAGTATATCAAGGGAATATGCTTACCCTGGGGGAGGAGATTGGTTGCTTGCTCTCCTGTTAAAGGATGTATCCCATACCTTCTCTTCCAGGTGGTGTGGTCCTCAACCCAACCTATTATGGCATGCCTAGCCATACCAACATCATGATCCATGAAGTAGGACATGTTTTGGGGCTGTACCATGTCTTCAAAGGGGTCAGTGAAAGGGAATCTTGTGATGATCCCTGCAGGGAGACTACTCCAACCATGGACACAGGTGACCTTTGTGCTGACACAGCTCCCACACCGAAAAGTAAGTTGTGTCAGGACCCAGAACCTACTAATGACACCTGTGGCCAAAACCACTTCTCTGGGACACCGTTCAACAACTACATGAGCTATACAGGTAATAGAAAATGATAATTAAATCACCATCCTTATTCTCTCTCATGAGCATATTTTTTGTGGGTAAGGAAGCAAGGCAGAAAGTAGAAATGATTTTGAAGGCGGAATTTAGGAATAGAGGGGCTGTTTTTTTTTTTTTACATGTCTCCTTGAAGAACCTGAAGCACTACTAGAATCATGCAAGATTAATTTTGAGGAAGGAACTGGAATCTCTAGCCCTATAAATATATATATTTTAAACCCTTACCTTCTGTTTTAGTTTCAATTTTAAGTTAGAGAAGAAGTTAGGACTAGGCAATCAGGGTAAAGTGACTTGCCCATGGTCACAAAGCTAGGAAGTGTCTAAGATCATATTTGAACCCATATCCTCCTGACTCTAGGCCCAGTGCTCTATCTACTGTGCTACCTAGCTGCCCCTGCTACCTATGAGTCTTTTAAAAGATAATAGAATCTGTCTCTCCAAGATTGTTAGACTAGAACTTTTTGGAATCTCCCCAAGATTCCAGGAAACAGTGATTCCATGACCTTCAATTGGCAATCACTTATTAGCTGCCCTCTATTTTTAAGGCACTGGATCTCATTCATTCTCTTTAGGAATCAAGTCTAAAACAAACTCTTTGGGATTTAGAGGGGATAGGGATCCTCCTTGTACTTACTGGGTCTCAGTTGCTATTTGTTCTTTGATATTTGCTAAAGAAGAAATTAAGATTCAAGACTTGAATGTCCTTAAATGCATTTTTAAAATTTTATTTAAAATTGTATCCATGTACCAATATTAATTGGAGTTCCATGTTTTTTATGGGAAAAAAAAAACCTACCACCAGATCAAGAATACTGGCAAGTCAGGTCAACCAACACCTATTTAGCTCTTACTAAGTATGATACACTGTGCACATGAATACAAAGCCATAAACATCATTCTTTGTCCTCATAAAACTTATAGTCTAAAAGGAGGGCATTATGCATGAACTGGATAGATAAATCTAAGGTAATTTGAGGAAGGAGAAAATACAAGTGCATTTGGACATGGGGAAGAATTCAAATAAAATGTAGTACCTGCAGTTAGCCTAAAGGATTCAGAAATACAGAAATAGGAAAGGGATCCAGTAACTTAGTTCAAGGTTCATTTTGTTTCTAATAATAGGGTAAGAATGTGTGTATTCCTGACTCTCAGGCCATCTCTATTCTTTAGTTTCTCTCCCCTCTAAACTCCATTTCCACATTCCAACCTTGGCTCTGCTTTAACAAAACTATTGCTTTTGCTGTTCAGTCATATCTGACTCTTCATGACCCTGTGAACAATGCTGTCCACGAGATTTTATTGGCAAAGATACCAGGGTAGCTTGTCATTTCCTTTTCCAGTAGATTAGAGCAAACAGAGGTTAGGTGACTTGCCCAGAGTCACATAACTATTAAGTATTTGAGGCCAGATTTAAATTGATGCCAACTCTGACAGAGGGCCCAGAATACTCTGAGCTATCTAGCTTCCTCCTAGGCAGATAGAGATTAAGTAACTTGCCAAAAACTCCAGGCCCAGTGCTCTATCCACTGATCCACTATTATAATTAGCTAGGAAGGGGGCAGTTGAGTGGCTCAGTGGATTGAGAGCCAGGCCTAGAGATGGGAGGTGCTAGGTTCAAATCTGGCCTCAGACAACTCCTAGCTGTGTGACCCTGGGCAAGTCACCCAACTCTCATTGCCTATCCCTTACCACTGTTCAGCCTTGGAATCAATACATAGTATCAATTCCTAGAAGAAGGTAAGGATTTAAAAATATATATTTATCTGCTGGTGATGGAATACTATTGTGCTCAAAGGAATAATAAACTGGAAGAATTCTATGTGAACTGGAATGACCTCTAGGAATTGATGCAGAGTGAAAGGAGCAGAGCCAGAAGAACATTGTACACAGAGACTGATACACTGTGGTAAAATCGAATGTAATGGGCTTCTGTACTAATAGCAATGCAATGACCCAGGACAATTCTGAGGGATTTATGAGAAAGAACACTATTCACATTCAGAGGAAGAACTGTGGGAGTAGAAACACAGAAGAAAAACAACTGCTTGAACATATGAGTTGATGTGGACATGATTTAGGATGTACACTCTAAATGATCACCCCAGTGCAACTATCAATAATATGGAAATAGGCCCTGATCAATGACACATGTAAAACCCAGTGGAAATTCGTTTCAGCTACAGGGGGTGGGGAATGGGGGGTTTGGGGTTGGAGGGGAGAGAAAGAACATGAATCATGTAACCATGGAAAAGTTTTCTAAAAATAAAAATAATAATAATAATAATAACTAGCTGGGAAGATTATCATTCCTCTTATTATTCTTCCACTAGTTTTAGGCTAAGAAAGAATAACCTTGAGATACTCATACAGATAGTCAGTTACTTTGATATCTGGAGTAAAGGAAAATTTGCCCAGAAAATCTATTGAAGTGATGGGGCAGGATAGTTTTTCTGTGAGGTCTAGGGGTTCTGTTTTAAGGAAAATCAGAAAAACAAACAAACAAACAAAAAACCAGGGATGCTTTAGATGGCATTTCCATTGGGACTTTGCAAAACACTTTAACTGAATACTGGTGATGACATTTTATCATGAAGTAGCTCTATGGAGAAAGCTGATAACCTGGTCATCTTTTTGACCCAGCAGTCATTTTCTGATAGACTTCCATACTGCCAAATCATCCAGGTACACCTAGATAATAAATCCAATCCTTCATTCCATCCTCTAATTTAGTGGATTGCACCTCTGTGGAAAAGTCCAGACAATTTTCCTGGAGAGGAGGAGATAGAAGGTGTTTTAAGGAGAGGAAATGCTTTAATTGTAGAGCCAATTCTCCTAAATTATGATAGAATATTCATTATAAGTAATTCCTTTTCTTCTTGCATCAGTACCACGGGGACTCCTTTCTTGTTGTTGTTACTGCGGGTTCTCAGGGATCTCTTCCCTCCCTTTGTCAGAGTTTCTGGGCAAGAAATAGGGTTTCTTCAACATCACAACTGGTCACACATGGAAAAGCCACGTGCTGAAACACTGCCATCTTGTGGCTTCTTGACTATTTCTCAGTCCATTCAGACCAATTTCTGAGTCTGGGGCCATTTGAGTTTTACCTTCCTCTAGTGGAATAATTTGGAAATGAATCCCTGCTTGACAGTATGTAGCAGGGCTCATCTTTCCCAGCTTCTCTACTTCATCTCCCTTTTATATTTCAATTCATAGATGATGACTGCACTGATCACTTCACCCCAAACCAAGTGGCCCGAATGCATTGCTATTTGGATCTGGTTTATCAGCAATGGAGTGAAAGCAGAAGACCCACCCCCATCCCCATTCCACCAGTGATCATTGGACAGACCCAAGATTCCCTCACCATTCACTGGCTGCCTCCCATTAGTGGAGTTCTATATGAAAGGTGAGATCAGGGCTTGGGAGTAGGGTGGAGAGGTAAGTTATAAGGGGTTAAAAGAGAATTTTTTTTTTCATTTCTTTTCTGACAATAGTGGGGAGTGAAGGTATCCCTGTGTGCCTGCATAGGGAAAACCCCCAATTGTACCAGTGAAAATTAATGAGTCACATAGAGAGCTCCAGGATACTCTCTTGACCCTTATTTTTGCTCTAGCCCCAGGTCTGACCTCATTTAGTAAATGACTGGCCAGCTCACTACATGTGCTCATTTTTCTGGGAGGATGTCTGACAGGCATTTCTTTGGACACCCATATAGAAAATGTCACATCTGGCAAGACAACTATGGTTGTCCAGCAGTCGAGGAAGGTGTTGAGGATGAACTGGCAGGCTCTGAAGAGTACTTGCCAACTGGCAGGCATTAGCCACTACCTTCTCAGTGAGGAAAGTGGCCAGCTACTACTCTAATGTCAGAGAGAGGAGAAAAATAGGGATCATTCCTCCTGGCTGTGCTGGTGGGATGTGTGTATATATTGCCACAAAGAATTTGAGGCAGTCTCTAACAAATATGAAGTTTTAGAACACAGCTTAGGGTCCAGTTCTGTGCAGAATTGGGAAGAAAATGGTTTCCTTTGGTTGTCCCTAGGCTTTCTCTTCAGGACTTGGCTACCTTTAGACAACTTAGATGTTCCAAATTCCCACCAGATACTTGATTGTAATAACTTTTCTCCCCTTCTCATTTTGATCAAAGCACACACTGGGATCTTTCATTTTTACTGAGGCATTAATGACTGACCACAGGTTCAAGTATGACCCCTTCCAGGATTGTTTGCATTTTGGCAGATATTAGAGTCTCAAAGAAAGCCCAGATATCTGAGTGAGGTTATTTACTCAGGAGAGTGGGCAAAAATGATCATCACAGGATGCTCTTTGGAACTCCCCTGAGCTACCATAGCAGAGGCTGCTTCCCCTAGGAGGAAATATTGACTATCCTTCAGTCTCTACTGTGCCCAAGACCAACCAGAAATAATATGTACTTTATTAGCATTCCTTATACTCAAATACTAAATGGGTTTGATTGGGAGGAAAAATCAGGAAGGGAGAAAGAAAATGTGAGGTAACCAAGAGTCCTAAAAGTACTTTCCCCAACCTTTCTGGAGGTGACAATCACTTTGATTTCACATTGACAGCCTCCATTTGATGTTGTGACCTCCTATTTTTTATTGCTTTATATATTTGTATGTTTGACATCATTTTAATTTTTAATAAATATCATATACTATGTAACAATAATAAAAAGATATAAATTGTTATAAGTGTAATACGTTATAATACACATGCCATTCCAAGAAACAAATTCTCATATTAAGCTATGGCCAAAATGTTGTCATATGTATGTGTATACATATATACATGTTTTTATACATTTTTAAAGTACATTTTTTCACATCTCTCTCATTTAATCCCCTTCACAATCCTATAAGGTTTTTAGGGAAGCTATTCTTAGCCACTTAATGTATATTATATATGTATATATTATCAGTTATAATAGCTATGAACTATGATGTATATATGTACATACCTGTATTGGTATAAGCCTATATGCAGTTCATGGTTTTTATGAAGATCAAATAAGATAATTCACACAAAACTTTGTAATGATAAATCAGTATAGAAATGGCATCTATTATATACCTACATATATATGTTAAAGAAGTGAATCCATAGATGAAAATGAATTAAAATTAATTATGTTTGAGGAATGTTTTAATCCCTTGGGAAAAAGAAAAGGTAGTAGTTACAAAACTAGAAGGAAGAATCATCTAACATGTTTGTGCTTTAACATATACGTATATGCATTTCTAGATGTATATATTTTCCAAGAGCAGAGAAAATTAGTACATGAATGATCACAAGGTTGCCACATGCTAGATCTTCATCTATCTGTATTCTGTGATGGAGGATTATCTTTCTGCACCTGTGATTTTGTGCAACTTGGATTGGACAGACTAAAGAGCCAGCCCTATGGGAACACACACAAACCAGAATTTTACATCTGTTTACATAGCACACATAAACAATTTAATCTTTCTATTTTCTCCGGTACAAACCTGACGACAAACCCGACATCAGCACTGGGTTGCCACAAGTCACTGGCTGAGAAGACAGCCATTTGCTTTCTTACGTACTTCCAGGGGGTTATAGTTTTGGGACCTCCTGATATGTTCACTGGTTACAGACTTACGTCACATTCTCAGGAGTTTACGTGGGGCAGGCTTCTGTGTTTACCCTCCCTAGTTGGTATTTGGAATTCTCATGTCATAAGGGAGCCCCATCTACGCATATAAGCAGTTTTGCTACAAGAAAGGCCAGACGTATCCAAGAAAACACGATGAGTTTGTGGCCATTGAAAATGAGTGTCAATACCAAGAAAGCTAGTGACCTACAGAAATCCTCACTAATTACAAAAAGAATTGAATATCAGAGCATGGAACTGTGTATACCAACATTCCAGTGGAGGGTTAGAAATCTTCCCTAAGAGAGATGCTTCCCCAGAACACTGGAGAAGTGTTCTGATTTAATGCCTGTTTCCATCCCAGCTGTTCTGTGTCTGGGAAAACTGTCCTGGTTTCAGAGAACAGCCCTCAAAAACTATTTCTCTAACCTCCAGCTACTGCTAGTCTCCCCTCTCTTTGTAGCCCAGAAGAGAGAGTTTTAGACTATACTAATTCATTCATTTTATTTGATCAAAGTCTTTAGTAGTTGTGAGTATTTTAATAGCCAGTGAATTCATTCACTAGCTTATTGCTGTGAGGTCAGAGTTATAAAAACTCTGTACTAAAAATTCAAAAGTTTAGGTTAAAATGCTGGCTCTGGAATTAACTTTTTGTGTGATGGTAGAAGAACACTGTAGCCTTTCTAAGTCTTGACTTCTGCATCTTTAAAATGGGAAAATAGATGCACTACTAACTTCACATAGTCTTTATTGGGAAGAAAATTTCATGAAAACTAGAAAGCATTATAGAAACATTCTATTAATTCAACAACTTTTTATTAAACACACATATGAAGGCAAGAGACAGTAAGAAAGTAGATAGAGAACTACCATTAGATCTGGGAAGACCTGAGTTCAATTCCCATCTCTACCACATATTATTCATCTGACTTGGGACAACTTTTTTAACAAGTCCATGATCCAGGAAACTCTATTAGATGATGAAGTTATAGGGGAACTGCAGATGTGCCTCCATAGAAGGATTTTCCTCACTGACAGTTCTCCAAAACAATGAAATCATTGTTTCCTCTGCCCCCTAAAAAGATATGTGAAGCATGAATAAGGTGGTAAAGGAGATATGAAGACAACATTTGCTCACTAATTTGAGTTTATGAAGATTAACCTAAATCTCATTCTGAAAATAGATTTTTTTTAACACAGGGAGGAGCACAAGAAGCTTTTTTGATTTGCAACAGAATAATAAATGAGTAAGGTAGCCTGTGTTGGAATGTAATGAATAATTTTTTTTAATGTTTTTGCAAGATTACAGTCCAAACTCCCCCTTGTCCCTTGACTACTTGGTTATGATTGATTTCTCCTTTTAGATATCTATGTCAGTAAAAATTGTACTGCAGGGAAGTCTAAACAGGGGGGAAATGAATTGGGTAATAAATAGGTCTCCTCCTTCACACTCTCAGCTATGGACTCTCACAATTTCCTCCTTTTTTTGGCCTTTGTTTCGCCCTCTCTCTCCTGTCTTAGGGATGCTGGCAGTCTCTGTGGAGTGTGTGCAGAAGATGGGACTTTCCGTCAATATGTCCATGCTGCCTCTTCTCGCCGTGTGTGTGACTCTTCAGGTTACTGGACTCCAGAGGAGGCAGTAGGTAAAACTGATCAGATTCTCACTTTAGAATCTGTACTAAAGAATGGCAGAACCACACCTCTGGTCCTTGAGATGAGCAGGGAAGTAAGAGAGTGGGTTGGAATTAATCTTAATTTGGGGCAAAACACTTCACCTCCTTGGTCTACTTCCTCCTCTATGAATTGAAGTGGTCTAAGGATGAATGAGTTAGTGGGTACAAAATCTTTTTGATAACTGATACACAATTGTAAATTCTTTGGAAGACTCTGCCTGTGGAGATTGTCTTAATGCCCCAAATGACAAGGATGGAGAAGAAGAGTGGTCATTGCCAGTGTCTAGGAAAAGGGACTTTAGGATGGGCCCAATATTACAATAAATTGTGCGTCCATACCTTTTGGCTAAACATCATGGCATATTATATGATTGTTATCTTACATTCTATTTGTGATATTATACTTTAAGAATAATAACAGAAGAAATTTTGACCTGAATCTATAATTTCATCAATTTGGAAACTCCCAGTGGGAAAATTCCTTCTGAATTGAGAGATGAAGTGATTTTCCTAGGATTATACAGATAGTTTATGTCAGTGTTAAATATTGAAATCAGGTCTTCCTGACTCTAAGGCATTGCAATATGTTTAATTTACTATATAATCATAAAAATAAAAATATGATGTTTAAAATAAATAACAATATAATCATGGGATGGCCTGACCCACATAGCAGTGAAACCCTACTTCTTAGTCATTTGTTTCAGGAAAATAATGGAAAACATATTGGGGGGGGCACTTACGTTGGAGAGAGTCAGGGGGATGAACTAGGTGTTCCAAACTGTTCGTTCTGATCTATGGTATTTATGAGTCTATTAACTGGGAACTGGTTGTACTTGAGACATAACTTAAGCCAGGCTCCCTAAAAGCTGAACATTTTTAGCTGTCACTTTTGTGATGCCCCTGATTCTTCAGTACTCATACCCTAACACTTCCCACCTCACTCACATATATACTAGCACCCTTTAGCTCATTTTACAGAGGGGATCTTTTTCTCCTTCTAAAGGAAAAAGGCCAAAAAAGAACATTCATTAATTTTCTTCATATTTCTCTGAATCATTCTCCTCAAAGGGAGACATCTCTACTCTTCTCTTTGTCACCACATCAGCAACAGCGACATCATCATCATCATCATCATCATTATTGTCTTTTTTTATCATTTACAAAGAACCAATATGCTATTGGCTACAGCAGATAGTTTTATTGTTTGAGATATAGTTCCCTCTTGACAGATTTGTAATGTAAAATCAGACAGGGAAAGACGAAGGCTAATATGCTCCAAGAACTGAAAGTGTTCCAAAAATTGTCACTTTTCATATTAAAAAGAAAAGAACCTTGAAGAAGACTGGAGGAGGTAAAAGCCTTGATTGACTGTGTACAACATCTTAAATCAGAGTTTTCTGGGAAGAATGGGGAAAAAAAGGAACATAAACTTTGCACTGGCACAGTATCTGAACAATTTAGATTGGCATTTCATGAAAGACCATTTTCTGTAACAAACAGTTTGTCCTGTGCTGGTGTTTTAGGACCTTTTTTTTTTTTCCCTCTGGCCCTTTATTTATCTTTGAATTATTGGGGGAAAAATTCAAAGATCTCCTGGTTCTACACATCAATAAGAGGTAAGAGTAAGGGAGACCCATGAGTTTTCATGCCATTTGAGTGGTATGGGGTAAAACACTTTCTTTTCCTAGGTGTCCCTTTTAGTCTCAAAAATGTACCTCTAGACAGTACTTAATTAAGGACTATTTTGTGTCCAGCATAATGTTAAACATTGATGATGCATATACAAATCAATAAGACAATTCCTTTCTTCAAGGAGCTTATATACTAAAAGAGAAAGAGGAGGTGGGGATGAAGCAAGGGAGGGGTACCCATATGGGGCAAGGCTACTGGCAAGGAGTTGGAAAAGTCTGAAAAGTTAGTTGAGCTGGGATTGAAGTGTTCATGGATGGGACTTCTCATGAAATGACAATCTTAGCTAAAGATTCATTCGGCTCATCAGAAAAACAAGTTCCAGGGGAAAGACATCTCAGGGTGGGGCAAAACTTCTAATCTCTTTTTCTTTTTCTTCCTTTATGGGGAAGGACCATCCCCATAAAACTGGCTTCAGTTAGGTAGGGACCAATAATGGTATTTCCTAGTTTGTTGTTCTAGAACATGATCTAGCATTTTAAAATGCCTTAAAATTCTTTATCTAGTTCTTTAAAAAGGTAAGGGAACTATGGATATAGAACACTACATTTAATGAACTTTTTGGTTAGTTTTACTGAGTTTTTTTTTTTCCTTTTTTTAAAAAAGTATTTGTTATCAGAAAGGATGATTCTTTGAGAGGAGGAGACTAGGAATATATTGAGAAATATAGATAATGTAAAAACAAAAATACCAAAAAATATTTAAAACACTTATCCAAAAAATGATTAAATGATGATGAAATCTGAGCATATTCTACATCTATGAACAACCCCCTGGATTTGTATGTATGTATGTGTGTGTGTGTGTATACACATATATATATATATGTATATGCATATACATATATATTTCCATTCAAGAACCACTGATAGCATTCTAATATATTTTAGTAACATTTTATTTATTCATAGATAATTAATTGATTGATTGATTGATTGAACATTTTTTTCTCACATTTTGAATTCTAGTATCTCCCTGCTCTGAGCAATTTGACATGTTATTCATGTGCTATTGTATAATATAGATTTTCATATTCTTCATGTTATGGAAGAAAACATCACAAAAACAAAAGCTAAAAAATTGTAATCAATTCTTGAAGAAAATAAAGTGGAAAATGGTATGTTTCAATCTGTCTTCAGACTTCATCAGTATTTTCTCTAGTGATGGATAACATTTTTCATCCTGAGTTCTTTGGGGTTGTCTTTGAGCATTATATTTCCTTAATAACTAATTCATTTAGAATTGATCAATATTGCTTAGAGTGTATATAATATTCTCCTGCTTCTGCTCATTTTACTCTGTATCAGTTCACATAAGATCTTCTATGTTTTTCTGAAATCATCTTATTTATCATTTCTCATATGTACTAGGTACTATTAATGGGACATATAAAAAAGGAATAGAGCAGAGTTCCTACCCATAGTTAACAACCTTGTATGAGAAAAAAAATGCCAGGTATAGTGGGACACACATGTAATCTCCGCTACTACAGAGTCTGAAGCTTGAGGAATCTTTTGAACTTGAGAACTCTGAATTCTAGTGTACCAGACCAATCAGATATCTATACTAAATTTAACTGCACACTTATATGATGAGCCCTTCCAGAGGAGAGTCATCAGTTTGCTGAAGGAGAGGCAAACTGGCCCAGGTCAGATAAAACAGAGCAGAACAAAGTTATGCCAATAAGAGTGGGATTGGGTCCATAAATGGCTGCTGCATGTCCGGCTTGGGTGAGATAGAGAAATCTAGTTAAGACAGAGATTCACAGAGTGTCAGATAAAGATGACACTGAGAGAGAAATAGACAGACAAACAGACAAATAAAGAGACAAAGAAAGAGAGGAAGAGGGAGAGAGGGAGAGGGAAAGGATAATATAAATCACTAGCCAAATCACTAGAATCCCAAGAAGAATGATATATATCACAAGTCATATTAAATATCTGTGAACATGTTTATAATGAGTTTTGTGTAGCTTTTTAAATTTTAGATCTTGAATTGGTAAAGCCATATGTATTCATGGAGGAGAAACTAAAACCACATTTGTGGTTATTCCTGTACAGATGACCTCTTGAAGCTATGTGATTTGTGTTCCTTTATAAATAATTGTATGGCAATGTGTCATTAGTCAGAACACTGGCCTTCAAGTCAAGAAGACATGTTTTAATTGTGTCTCTGACAAATCCTCTCTGTGTGACCCTTGGTTCCTCATTTAATCTTTCAATATTTCATGCAATTCTAAAAAATGATAAATGTTGCTAGCAAATCAGTGGTTTATATGGAACTGGTAGAGGGAGTTTCCACACTGGGAATTTCTTAAAGTGGTGAAATTATAGTTCTCATCTCTCCACTCATAGATGCTCATTTGCAAATATAACAACTGAAAGTCAATTTTACTCCCATTCAATAATGCTTATTTATTTCTCTTGCCCTACTGTTTTCCTTGGTCAGACACATATGTGTTCACGCCTAGCATGATGGCACAACAATGAACATTCAAACAACAACCTAAAACAATAGATTCTAGCAAAGAAGAGTTATGAGACAGGGTTCAAGGATGGGAGGGATGCTAAGTTGAAATCTCAATAACTAGAAAGAAATTTTATGGGTAGGGGAAACAATTAGAAAGCCTTGTGTCTTAACCTTCATTTATTTTGAATCTATGTTGATGCAATGCAGGGTCTAAGCTAGTATTTATATTTTTAAATCAATCAATACATATTTATTAAGTACCTACTATGTGCCAAACATTGTGCCAAGTGCTGGACATACAAAGAGATACAAAGAATGTCCTTGAACTTAAGAAATTCACAGTCTAATGGGGGAGATGTCATTCCAATAAATATGCACAAGCAAACTATATGTAGGATAAACAGAAAATAAGTAACTGAGAGGGGGCTCTGAAATTAAGAGGAGTTGGGGAAAAAGACTTCTTATAGAAAGTGAGATTTTATTGGGAATTTATATATATATTTATATCCAAATATATAACTTAGCAACTGGACATCATTTTACTTCCTTTTATTCCATTTATATCCCAAAATTGTAAATTGTAACATAGTAAAACAAGTTCATTAACATTTGACTTGTAAGGACATCTACTATGCAAAATTTCACTAACTGAAGTTTTGACCCTAGAATTTGTGTTTCTCCATTCCCATTTTTTAAGACTATTCTACTTCACCAATTTCAAGGACAAAACTTTAGAGTTGACTGATTGGGTTGGACCTCAGCATGTCTTGTGGATATATGAACCTATTACAGGGAATTTATAAGATCCATGGATGAGGATCATCGAGGAAGGTCAGGCATATATGTACACATTGTAATCTATATAAGGATAGGGACTAGACCTGTGGTTTTAATGCTACAGGGACATCCCAGATGAGGAACCTCTCTCTACTGATATAGGACAGCACCTTCTTCTATACAGCTTAGTCTTTTAGAGTTGCCTAGAGCCTTGGGAGGTTAAGTCCCTTTTCCAGAGTCACAAAGCTTGTATATGTCAGAAATGGGATTTTAACCCTGGTCATCATGGCTTATGGAAGCTTTCCATCCATGCCACCATACCTGCCACATGATCTGCATAGGTGGAGAGGATACTTATATTGACAAGCCCAGAGATTTTTTAGAATACTAGACTAGATTTAGGGTTATGAACTATAATAATAAAAGGGTCTCTCATCCTTATATTAACACTATGTGCTTACCAACCAAACTGACCTGTCAGAGCAATGCTTAATGCAGAAACAGGATTTTATTCTTCTTGATCCTTTATTTTTAACTGGAGGAAGCCACCCTTTTTCTTTTTGATATCTCTAATATCTCCTTCTTCTCCATCCTCTTACTGACTTTTCTTAGGGCCCCCAGATGTGGACCAACCCTGTGAGCCAAGCTTACAGGCCTGGAGTCCAGAACTCCATCTATACCATATGAACATGACTGTCCCCTGTCCAGCAGAAGGCTGTAGTCTGGAACTGCTCTTCCTCCATCCAGTCCATGCAGATAGCCTGACACTGTGGATCACCTACCTCTCCATGGATTCCTCTCAGGCTCTCTTTGACTTGGAAGTCTTGATGGAAAACCATGAGTCTATCCACCTGGGACCCTTGAACACCTTCTGTGATACTCCCCTCACTGTCAAACTCAATGTTGAATGGAAGGTTTCAGGAGTGAAGGTCTACACATTTGATGAGAGGATGGAAATTGATGCAGCTCTCCTAACCTCAAAGCCTCATAGTCCACTGTGTTCTGGCTGCAAGCCTGTGAAGTACCAGATCCTTCGGGACCCTCCATTTAAAAGCAATTCCCCTGTCATGGTGGCACACCGTCATAGGAAGTTCACGGACAAGTGAGTTGGAAACCTGTCTTGGAATTATTCTAGTGTTTCCAATGGGAATTTTTAAAACATTTATTATGTTCTAGAGGCTATGAAAAGTAGTGGGGAAACAAAGATAAATAAAAAGTCTCTGCTTTCAAGGAATTTATAGTCAATTCAGTAGACATTTAATAAATATCTACTATGTGTTAATTGCTGGGAAACTGAGAGAGAAGTGGACTAGTTACTGATCTCAAGGAGCTTACATTTAATTCAGTAGACATTTAATAAGCACCTACTATGTGTTGAGTGCTGGGAAACAAAAACAGAAGTGAACCAGTTAACTACTCTCAAGGAGCATGCATTGATTATTTGTCTTCCTATGCTAAGTACTAAGGAAGAAAAGACATAATGAAAGAGTGACAGCCCTCAAGGAATTTACACTCAAATGAGAGAAACAAAAGGAATACATAGACAAGAAAACATAAAATATAGAGAATAGATATGAAGTGGTTTTGGAAGGGAATCACGAATAATATTATTGGTTTCAATACTACAGGGAACTCCCAGATGAGGAAACTCCCTCTACCAATGTAGGACAACACCATCTCAGCAATATACAATCTTTTAGTGTTGTTGAGAGCCTTGGGAACTTAAGTACTATGTCACATGACCAGTATATGTCAGAGATGGGACTTGAGCTCTGGTCATCATAGCTTAGGACAGCTCTTCATCCATGCCACCATACCTGTAATATGATCTGCATAGTTTGAAGGGCCTTGTCAATGTAAGTATCCCCTCCATTGGAGCTAAGTTTAAAGGAATCTAGGGACTGAAAGATGAGAGAAAACATTTTAGGTATGGTGGACAGCTTATGCAAGCACAAAGAAATGGGAGGTAAGATGCCTTGTACAGAAAAATTTGTATGTGAAGCAGCAAATGGCTGGAATATAGAATATATAGAGGATATACTATACAACTTGAGAGGTAGATTGAAACCAGATTGTGAAGGGCTTTAAAAAAAAGAAAATAACAAAATGAGTTAAGATTTTATACTAAAAAACAAAACAAAATAGGAAAGTTCATTCTTGGGTGGAAGTGGCATAGTCATATCTTTGTAAATTATGAGAAGGATGACTTTGAGAGGGTATAGACATGACACAGGGAGACCAATTAGTAGACTACTTTAGGAGTCCAGGTAAGATGTGATAAAGGACTGATTAGCATTGTATTTATGTGAGAGGAGAGATGTTAACAAGATTCATTTCCCAAGCAAACTCAATGAGATATGATGATCCACTGAATGTGGGGAGTAGGGGAAAGGGAAAAATTAAGGATTACTATGAGATTGTGAAGTAGGATAATTAAAAGGATGATGAGGTCCACAATGGAAATTAGGGAAGTTAAAAAAGAGGGAACGTCTTAGGGTTAAGTGTGGTCTATTTTAGACCTGTTGAGTTTAAGGCCCATTTGTAGAAACTCAATAAATGTCTGATTATATTGATGTGGTGTTCAGGAAAGAGAATTGAACTGTTTATATAGATATGGGAGTCATCTGAATAAATATAATCATTAATCCTGTGATAGTTCATGAGAACCCCAAGAAAGAGACTGTAGAGAAGACAGCATAACTCCCTGGAATATGCTCATGCATAGGGTTGGGAAAAAAAAGGATGATGATTCTGCAAACGACATTGAGAAGTACTGGTCACATATGTAGTGGAAAAGCAATGGAGAATACAAAATGTTATAGGTGTCTATTTAAAGAAGATGGTCAACAATATAAAATACTACAGAGAATTTAAAAAGATTATGTTCTGAGAAAAAACTATAGGATTTGGCAATTATTCAATCATTGATAAGCTTGGAGAATGGTTTCAGTTGAGTGCTGAGGAAGAAGTCATATTGTAGTAGGTTAAAAAGTGAGCATGTGATAAGAAAACAGTGGTTACAAGCATAGGTATCTTGTTATTTTTTAATAGACATTCTATTTTTCCATTTATATGCAATAATTTTCAACATACTTTTCCCAAAATTATTAGATCTAAACTGCCTCTTTCATTACCTTCTCCCTTCTCATGGAGATGATATGCAATCTGTTCTAGATTATACATGTATTATCACAGAAAACTTTCTTCCATATTGGTGATTGTTGTAAGAGAATACTAATATAAGACCAAAACTTCCAAATAAAAACACAAATAAACTAAAATGAAAAATAGTATGTTTTGATCTGCATTTTGACTCCAACAATTCTTTTTCTGGAGGTGGACAGTATTTTTTTGTCAAATTGTTCTGGATCATTGACTGAGAGTTGCTAAGTCTTTGACAATTGATTATCATACAATATTGTCATTACTGGGTTCTGCTGGTTCTGCTTATTTCATTCTGTATCCGTTCATGTGGGTCTTTCCAGATTTTTCTGAAATGATCCTGCTCATCATTTCTCATAGCAGAAAAGTAGTCCAGTGCCATCAAATACTATGCTTTGTTCATCCATTCACCAAATAATAGACATCCCCTCAGTTTCTGATCTTGTTTCCACTAAAAGAGCTGATATAAATGTTTTTGTTCAAGTTAATTTGCATTTCTTTAATCAAGTGTGATTTAGAACATTTTTTCACATAATTATTGATAGCTTTGATTTCTTCATCTGAAAACTGCTGGTTCATATCATTTGACTATTTGTCAACTGGGGAACAACTTCTTATAAATTTGACTTAGTTCTCTATATATTTAAGAAATAAAACCTTTATCAGGGAAATTTGCTACAAAATATTTGCCTCAATTTGTTGTCTCCCTTTTAATCTTGATTACATTGGTTTTGTTTGTACAAAAACTTTTAACTTTAATATAATCAAAATTATTCATTTAACATCTTGTAATTTTTTTTGTCTATTTGGTCATAAATTCTTCCCTTCTCCACAGATCTGACAAGTACACTATTCAATGATCCTTAATTTCCTTATGTTAATCACTCTTTATGTCTAAATCATATACCAATTTTGATCTTTTCTTGTTATAAGATATGAGATATTGATCTCTATCTAGTTTCTGCCATACTATTTTCCAGTTTTCCCAGTAGTTTTTGTCAAATAGTGAGTTCTTATCCCAAAAGCTGGGATCTTTAGATTTATCAAACACTAGATTTCTAAGGTCATTTACACCATTCTATTTATTGATCCCTCATTCTATTTCTTAACTAATATCAGACTGGATGATTACTGCTTTATAGTACAGTTCAAGATCTGGTACTCCTAGGCCACCTTCCTTCACATTTTTCATTAATTCCCTTGATATTCTGGACCTTTTATTCTTCTAGATGAATTTTGTTATTATTTTTTCTAGTTCTATAAAATACTTTTTTGATTTTTTGATTGGTGTGGCACTGAATAAGTAAATTATTTTGGGTAGAATTGTCATTTTTTTATATTAGCTCAGCCTATCCATGAGCAATTAATATTTTTTCCAGTTTAGATCTGACTCTATTTGCATGAAAAGTGTTTTGTTATAGTGTTAATAGAATTCCTAAGTTGTCTTGACAAGTAGATTCCCAGGTATTTTATGTAGTCTAGAATTATTTTAAATGACATTTTTCTTTCTACATACTTACTGCGGATATCTGTTCTAAGAGTTCAGCTGTGAAATGGGCAAGATATATAGGGCAATAGTTTGAGGGGATAATAGGATTAAACAAAGTTATTTTGCTTTTTTTTTTTTTAAGGATGCAGCAAATCTGGACATACCTGTTGGCCAATAAATAAGGATAGATTTAAAATTAGTAGGGAAAAGAGGAAGGTAAAAAGATTTCAAGGATTGAATTTTTAGGAAGGATGAAAAAGCATGGGATCAAGATCATAAATAAGGGTTCAGGAATAAGGACTGCCTCTGCCTTTTACATTGGAGCAAAAGAGGACAGTGATGGAACATGATATTGAGGTGATTTGAAGTGTAAAGTTGGAGAGAAAAAGGAGCTTATGATGAATAACCTAATTTTGGGGGTAAAAGTTTTGGTGAATTCTTTTAAAAGAGAGTAGAGGGCAGTCAAGTAGGTAGACTGAGGAGAATAGAGAAAATTTGGAACAGATACTTAGTGGAGTAGAATGTAAAGTCAGTTAGAGAAGATAATAAATATTCAAGAATGTGTCTTGTAGTAGACTGGGCCAGAATGATTGTGTGACTTTCTCCATTTGCCCCCAGCAGCATGGATGTAGGATTTGAAAAAGTAAATGGATTTTGGCAACATTTGTAGGTGATGATGAGATTAAGGGTCTGCTTGAACTTTTTTTTATCACTGTATGCATCTGTAGTAGAGTGAAGGTCATGAAGAGAATAAAGATAATAACATTAATAATAGTTAACATTTATTTAGTACTTTACAATGTGTGAAGAGCTTTGCATATTGAATTTCATTTGATCCTCACAATAGTCCTTTGTGGTAGGGAAATAGCATCTACACAAATGGAAAATAATTACAAAGTAAAGGCATGACAATCTCATTTGGGAGTGGGAAGAATGTTAATAACAAAGGGGGATCAAGAAAGGCCTTGAACAGAGGTTTGAAGGAAGCCACAGATTTGAAGAATCAGAGATGAAGACAAAGTACATTTTAGTCAGACCAAAGGTTTGGAGGTTGGAGATGAAATGTTATGGGTGAGAGAGAGTTAGGTAGAGCATAACTATGCAGACTGTAGAGTGAACAAAATTTGCTTCAGGAGCCACCAACATCCTTTTCCTATAGCTTATTCATCACAAACTTGCAGATGGTCTAATACAATGAAAATTCCTTCTTTTTATCAAAGTCTACCTGAGTAAAGGATATAATATACTCACTCATACTGAGGTTTAAAGGCTAAAAAAATTCAACAACCATTTATAAAAGTGAATACTATGTACAAGTACCTTTGCAGAGGCTAAAGAAGGCCATGATAAGGCTTAATGGGGTCATTCTCCTTATGTACTGAAAATACTCCTGATGTATTGAAAATAAAGAATAATTGCCTAGTCATAGAACATTAGCCATCATAGACCATCTTCTAGAACATAGAAGAGCTAGGGAGTAGAACAAGTTAATGACTACGAACACACATCTAATACTCTACTGTAAATAACCTGGCCAGTCTTTATAAAACTTTCCTTGGTAATAGTCATATGAACTAATTCAAGAACCTTCTGGTTGGCCTCCTTGCCTCAAGTATAGGTCTAACTATGTTGCACATAACTTCTCAATAAACTTCAATGGTGGGGCAGCTGGGTAGCTCAGTGGATTGAGAGCCAGGCCTAGAGACTGGAGGTCCTAGGTTCAAATCTGGCCTCAGACACTTCCCAGCTGTGTGACCTTGGGCAAGTCACTTGACCCCCCATTGCCTACCCTTACCACTCTTCCACCAAGGAACTAATACACAGAAGTTAAGGGTTTAAAAAAAACCAAAAAACCAAAAAAACACAAAACTTCAATGGCTCCCTATCATGTCTAGGGTCAAATACAAAATCCTCTGTTTAGCTTTTAAAGCCCTTCATTATCTGACTCTTTTCCACCTTTGGTCCTCTTGCACTTTCATTACCTTCCATGAACTCTGCCATACAAAACATTGTCTTCCCCATGAAGGTTACTTCATCTCCCTTCTGTAATCATTTTTACTGTCTGTCCCCCACCCACTTGCCTAGAATTCTCTACACTTCCTGGTTTCTCTTATTATCTACCTTCAAATCTTAGGTACCTGTCACTTCTGCAAGAGGCCTTTCCTGGGGCTCCTTAGTGTTTCCTCAGATATTATCTCTAATTTTCCCATAGTAGTACCTTGTATGTATGTAGTGGTTTACATATTGTTTCCCAAAGTAGAATGTGATTTCCTTGAGGGCAGGGACTGATTTTGCTTTTCTTCTATCCCCAAAGCTTTAGGACAGTACCTGGAACATAGTAATTGATTAGTTAATAGGTACTTGTTGACTTTACTTGCCTTAGAAATTAAAAGAAGTTGATTATTTGACCTATTCAAAGCACAAAGAAAAAAATTCAAAGAAACCACAAAGAAGGACAAAGTTAATCCCAAGTCCTACATCTGCCATCATCCTGTTTTTCTCTAAGGTCTTCACAAATCAGTTCCTTTTCATGCTATCAGCTAGATGAGACTGGATAGAGAGTGGATAGAGCACTGAGCCTGGGATCAAGAAGAACTAAATTCAAATCTGACTTTAGATTCTTACTAGTTGTGTGACCCTGGAAAGTCATCTAACCTCTCTCAGACTCAGTTTCATCATCTGTAAAATGAAGATAATAATACTCTCATGGTTCTTATGAAGAGAAAAGGAGATAACCTTTTTTCTCATAAGCACTATACATGTATATGTAATATACATATATATTAGCTATTATTATGTCATTTTGTACCTCGTTAATACTTTTTTTTATTGAAACCTCTGCAAAGGACAAGAATACATTCAATTCATTCATTCATTCATTCATTCTTTCATTCATTCATTTAACACTGCACCTACCATGTATAAATCATATTTAAAAGTAGATGGAATAATTTGGAATGGACTGGGTAGAGGAGAATGTGAATATAAATGGCACGGCCCATTGTCATAAAGAGCTTAATTCTGGAAGACCCAAGACTTGTACAAAATGATCATAATATTTGTTATCATAATTAACACTATTTATGTTACTTATGATAACTACCACAAGAGAAACAAAAAATACTATGAGGATCATGGGAGACCTTGAGAGTAGAGACTATTTCATTCTTTGTTTTTGTTTTTCCAGCACCTAGAACTGCATTGGACATAGAGAAAGCCCTTGATGCTTGATTATTTGAAGGGAAAGATAAATTATTTCTAGGGCCTGGGGTGGGGGGCAATCAGGAAAACCTTCATGGAAAGGGTTGCATTTGATTTTGGTTTCAAATATTTGGGGTAGACAGAGGTTGGTGGTGGGGAAGATCATTCCAGATGTACAAGACAAGGTGGAGACAAGGATGGGGTCTGGATTGCATGTTTGGGGAATGATGCTCTAGTCCAATTTGGCTAGAATAAAGGATACCTTTCTGGGATAAGGGTTCAAGTCCTGCTTATTATGACCATGGAAGTTAGCAAATTATTTAGTAGGTAATCAAAAGCCATTGAAACCTTGGGGCTGTTATTAGTCCCATGTTTAATGAAGATGATTTTAGCAGTGATGTAGAGGATATATTGATGAGAGCAGAAGAAACTAGAGTGGAAGAACATGCTTCTTTCTTTATACTATTCCATCAATTCCTTTTAATGTTTCCTCTTTGATTTTGACAGGGAAGTCATACCTGGTCAGGTATATCAGTATCAAATTCAAGCTGCTGCTGGAACAGAATTGGGAGAAGCCTCTCCTCCTTTAATCCATATCCATGGCACCCCCTACTGTGGGGATGGGCAGGTGACAGAGTGAGTATTTTTTCCAGTAGGAACCTACAAGCAAATATACACTTAATTGCATTGTCAAGGACTTTCAGTCCCAAGTTTGGGTTTTGACATATTATCTGAAATTGAAACAGGGAAAGAAATGTCAGCCTTTTTAGTTAATCATAGATTCCCAGAATCCAGAGCTTAAATGGGGATCTTGGATGAGAATCACAACCTTCTACCCTCAAGCTTTTGGCAATTAATCTGGGCTCCTTACTTTGGGGTAACTCCACATTATTTGAGTCAGTGACTCAAAGGGACACCTGGATGGGAAAGAAGGAGGTGAATTGTAAACTTCTACTTAAATAGGAACTGAGAACCAACATATTGGCAGAGTAGTAAATGAGAAAGAACACTGTACCAGATTACATGGTTGGCTCTGCCACTAACTAGCTGCATTACCTAATAGCCAGTGAGAAACCCAGGGGAAGAGAGTGTACCATCACATTGCATTAGAAAAAGAAATATTTGTTCTTGTAAACATCTTGATTCTATGTTATTGTATTTTGTTTTGTTTTACTTCTCCCATAGTTACCTAATAAAGCTCCCTTTGAAATGTCAAACTTATCTCCGTTAAACTGAGAGAGTAAAGATTTCTTTTTCCATACTCAGACCTAGAGAAATAGAAAGATGGGATTAGTCATAGAGGCCAAGGTGTGGTAATGGTTATTAAAGAAGCTATATCAATCCCAGATATTCTGGGAGCTAGACTTAATCAAAAAGTTGAAAATTCATAATCAAATACTCTATAATGGAATCATGAGCACTGTTCCTCTCTTATCTAGTATAATTCCTAAAGTTATGGGGTGTCTCCTAACATAAAATGTCCCAGTGGAATTGACTCAACCTTTAGCCTCAATTAGGTAGATAGCTCAGTGTAAAAGCTTTCAATATTGCCCTTTCTGGCCCATAAGACAAATAGAGTAAGATAAGGGCTGAAAAGAAGGATCTTGCATTGCAAACATGGGGAAACAAAGTCTAAGAAGAAAATGCTACAAAATATCTCAGGATTGAAGTAATTCATAAAGTTGTGGAACATCTTGGCAAAGAATCAACAGTGCCTTTGTCAAGTTATATAGATTTTTCTTCTATATATAATATATTTGACAGTCTAATGGCACTGACTTTCTTGGAATTTATTGATCAAGATGTTTCATCTTCTGACTGGGAATTGTTGTTATTGTATAAATAGTTACCCTGGTTCTGAGGACTTCACTTTAAATAAGTTCATACAAGCCTTACCTGGTTTATCAAAAACTATTTCATCATTCCTTATAGCAAATCCTATTTAACTCATATGTCCTACTTTATTCAGCTTCACCTCATTTGAGAGTTACCTCCTTAGTTTGCAATTCTTAGCATAGATATTCTGTTCTTGTCAGACCTCATTAGGAATGCAATTTTTTAGTTTTGAGCATCACAGTTTAGAAGGATATTGATAAACCAGAGCATCCAGAGGACAACCAAGATGGCAAAGGGCATTGGATATATGTCATATGAAGCTCATTTGAAGATGTTTCACCTGGAGAAGAAAAGACTAAGGGAAGAGCATGATAGTTATCTTAACACATTTGGGAAGGAGAGATTTCAATCCTTCTGTCTGGTCCATGACGGAAGAACTATAAGCACTGGGTGGAAGTGGCAAAGAAGAGAATTTAGCCTTGATGTGAAGAAAGACTTCCTACTTATTAATGTTGTCACCCAGCTTGCCTGGTGGTGGAGGCTTCCATTTCCCTTGAAGGACTTCATGTGGAGTTTAGATGACCACTTGTTGGGTATGTTACAGAGGGGATTCCTTTTTAGATTGCCATTGAATTACTTTCCTATTCTCAAATTGCTCTGAACCTCAGCTTGTCCTTTTATAAAATTAAGGTATTGAGCAATATGACCTCTTAAGTCTCAGTCAACTTAATTCATATTACCAATATCAAAAATGAAAAAGGTGAGTTTACAACTAATGAAGAGGAAATTTAAACAACAACTAGAGGTTATTTTGCCCAATCATATGTTAATAAATCTGCCAATTAAGTGAGATAGATGAATATTTTAAAAATATACAAATTACCCACATTAATAGAAGAGGAAATAGAATAGACCAAAAATTGGAAAACCTGAAGATCAAATGAGAGATAATAAAATTGAAAGTAAGGAATCCAATGAACTAATAAATAAGACAAGGAGCTGGTTTTATGGTGAAAACCCAATAAAATAGATAAACTATTGGTTAAGTTGATAAAAAAAAAGAAAGAAAACCATTCAGCTCTAAATCTGTGATTGTTGAAATCCATTCTTCCTCAAAGCATAGATAATAAATATGTTTGATTTGGAAGGGGACTTGATGACTATTCAAAATTCCTCCTTTTACAGGTGAGGGAACTGAAGCCGAAATAACAAGCAAATTTCCCAAAGTCAAAATGAATTAGTGGAGTGAACAAATCTACAAGTCTGCAACTATGGTCCCCTGATTTTCAACTAGCTTATTTAGATAAATCAGATTTGATGATTTTTACAAGTTATTTTCAGATATAGAGATAAGAAAGTTAAAGTTATGAAATTGGATAGAGTTATAACAATAGGACAAGAACATATTTTTATTACAAACACCAAAGGAAAAATTACCATTAATCCAACTTTTCTCTTAGGAATCTTGGAGAAGAATGTGATGATGGAGATTTGCTTGATGGGGATGGCTGCTCTAGAAAATGTGAAAAGGAAAAAGGCTTCAACTGTGTTGGTGAGTCTAGAACATTTTCCTTGGAGATATTTTTGGATAAATTTGCTTTTATCAATGAAAATGGATTACTTTTTTCATTCTCATTGTCAAGTCATTTATTGAGGAGGAGCACAATTATTCATCCAAGGAGTTTATTTTATGCATTTAAGTATGACAAAAGTCATAAAATTAGAAGGGAAGCTTGATTATAGTTATCCTTTCCACATTGCAGGTGTGCAGAAAACTCCTATCTCACTCAGATCTTTCTAAAGCTTTATTGAAACAAAAGCAACCTGAGTCCTACCCACCAAGCCCTATTCTGAACCTCCTCAGATTCAAAGTTCCCTCCTAGGTGCACCAATCCCGCGCCTGGAAGTAGGGGGTGTGGCCCCTCCCTATCACAGGATTGGTACATTTCAAGACCAATCCAGTGTTAGGAAGTAGGCGGGGCCCATGGTTCCTGCCCGAGCATGGGATTGGTCCATTCAAGACCAATCCCACACCAGGAAGTAGGAAGGAGGGACTCCTGGGGCATGCTGGGAAATGCAGTCCCTGGCCAGGATACATTTTAAAACCCACACAGGGGTCAGGGATGCAGTTCCTCTGTGATCTGGAAAATATGCATAATTTTTTCTGCTCTCCCTTTATACCAGAGAAGCTTGATTTGTTTTTCTTTTTCCTTTTTTTTTTTAATGAAGAGTTGACAACGCTCTATTGTAAAATTAGTTGAAGTAGTTCGTCATAGGCTAAATAGTTGTAAAATATTTTCTGGGTCATCAGCTGGTCTTCATGTGTCATCTGCAGCTTCTGCAAAACTCCCTCAAAATTTCTTAAACTGACCCACAATATATTAAAATTGTGTTGGGGAAAAGTTGTGATATGGAAGAGAATGCCTATAATTTTCATTTAATATTTGTTTCCTTCCTAGAAGATACAATATGTTGTATGGTATACAAAACATGATATTGCCTCAACTCTAAAAGCTTAGATTCTTAGTTAATAAGAAATATGGTGTTTCAGAAGGAAATTAGAGGTCATCTAGTAAGTCCAGCATTATATATAGAACAGGAATCTCCTCTACAGTATTACTGAAAAATGGTAATTTGGGCTGTTCTATTCAATTCAATTCTAAAGACATGTATTGTGTGACTACTATATGCTAGAAACCAAGCTAAGGCATGGAGATAGGAGGATCAAAATGAAAAATTCCCTGACCTTAGAGAGATTACATCATATTTGAGAGAAAACTAAGTGTACAGATCAGGAAATGCAAAAATATATTAAATGAATGCAAGTATTTGGGGATCAGATACTAACAACTGGATAGATGGGGAAAGACCTTGCAGAGGAGGTAAGACATTGTGTCAATGAGAGTGGAATGTGTCACTGGAAAGAAATCAGCATTTGAAGTCAGAAAATCTGAGTTTTGATCTGTCTTGCCACTTTCAGATTATCTCTGTGTCCTTACACTCTTAATTTCTTGGGACCTAATTTCTTCATCTGTCAGATGATAGTGCTAGATTAGATGGCCTCTATGGTCTCTTCCAACTCAAACCTACGATCCTAAAATCCTTCCATCCTAGGAGCTAAGGAATTGCAGTCTAAGTGACAGAGATAAGGAGAGAGAACATTCTAAGCTTGGGGGACAGTCTGTGTGCAAAGGCATGGGGGATGGAATTTTTGTACAGATTATTAAATAAATCAGTGTATAATGATAAGGAAATTTAGAAAGATAGGCTGGTACCATATTTTTAAAATTATATCCTAGGGGCAATAAAGAGCCACCAAAGGAAGTCAGGGGAATTAGGACTAAGTTTTAGCAATATCAATTAAGCTTCTGGGTAGAGGATGATTTAGAGAGAAGAATGAAGACCAAAAGATCATTTAGGGGATAATGAGGGCAGCCAATAGGCTTTAAACATCTTGGTAATCTATGGGAGATGTCAGTTCCAAGCTTGTGAAGGCTTCTCCCAGCAGAATGAGCAATTAAGAACAATTTAAGAACAATTTGTTCCAGTGGCCATGAAGGTGGCTAAAGCAGAATTTGGAAAGGACACTATCATCATCTAGCATTTTAGGCCACTTGTCTTGACTTGTCTTGCTGCTGCTCTTCAGTGACTCTGGAAGAGAGAATGAGGCTGAGGACTTGGTGCAATTCTGCCTCATTTAAATCCAATTCATGAGCTAGTCAGGACCATTCATCATGATGTTATTGGTCTTTGAAAACAAAGGACAAACAACAACAACAGTAGTTTAGATGAGAAGTAATCAGGGCCTCGACTAGGGTGTGAGTGGAGAAAAGGGCCAAGATGCATCAATATACATCAATATAGATGTTTAATCGATAAGACTTGTGAAAGGGAGAGAACAATAATATGTATAAAAACTAGAATTTATATAGCATTTTAAGGTTTACAAAAAAACCCCCTCAACTTTACAAATATTTTATTTTATGTCTAAGATAACCCTAAGAGGTAGATACTTTTGTTATATTTGTTTTAGAAATGAGGAGTAGAGGTTTAAATGACTTGCCCAAGGTCATAAAGCTAGGATGTAACCTTGAATCTTCCTGCTCCAAATCCAGGGATCCACCCACTATGTCACTTAGCTGAAAGTACATGATAGATTTAGAACTGGAAGGGAACTTAGTTGCTTATTTCCAAATGCAACATAATACATTTTTTAACAACTCAGATACGGGAAAGTTCTTATAATGAACAGAAGCATGTTTCCCTTTACTTCCACTATTTTCTCCACGTTTTGTCCTTTAGAGTCACCCAAAATAAGTAAAATATGTACCAAATAAAAATTATTATTGTTTTTGAAAATAAGAATAACCCTTACATAGCACTTACTATGTACCAGGCACTGGGCAAATGATAGCCTTTCAGATATTTGAAGACAGCCATTATGTTCTCTCCAAAGCTTTATTTTCTGCCTAGCTCATCCTTCCCCAATCATCGAACCCCATCCCATACACATGCAGATCTTTCAGATATTGTTCAGATGATATGATTTTGAGTCCCTTCCCCTTGACTTTGTTTTCATGAGCTCAAGTACCCCCCACCACTAAGCTCTTGTGATTGATTTGCTTTCCAGATTTTTAAAGCATTACAAAATTGAACTATTGTTGGTTATTATTTTTAAATATCCCTCCTAAACATGTCTTCAAGGACTAAATTGGATGCTCTTAAAGTAGATCAATCGAGTCAGCATAGAGGGAGTGTATCATTTCTCTGTTCTGTGCTTTATACTTCTGTCTTCTCAGCCCAGGATCTCATTAGCTTCTTAGGCAACCGTATGCCACATTGTTAATCTTTGTGGTCATTTTCATTAAATGAAATAGTTCATTACTTGAAATTATTACATTTACTATTTAGTCAACTTTTGATTTTTTTAGACTTTTATTTTTTTTACATGATTCATGTTTTTACTTTCCTCTTCACCCCCTTTTTGCCCCCCACATCCCATATCCAAGGCGCATTTTCACTGGTTCTAACACATGTGATCAATCAAGACTTATTTACATATTATTGATAGTTGCATTGGTGTGGTCTTTTCGGGTCTACATCTCCAGTCATGTCCTCAACAACCCAAGTGTTCAAGCAGTTGTTTTACTTCTGTGTTTCTACTCCTGCAGTTCTTCCTCTGAATGTGGGTAGCGCTCTTTACCATAAATCCCTCAGAATTGTCCTGGATCATTGCATTGCTGCTGGTACAGAAGCCCATTACATTCTATTTTACCACAGTGTATCAGTCTCTGTATACAATGTTCTCCTGGTTCTGCTCCTCTCACTCTGCATCAATTCCTGGAGGTCCTTCCAGTTCACATGGAATACCTCCAGTTTATTATTCCTTTGAGCGCAATAGTATTCCATCACCAGCATATACCACAATTTGTTCAGCCATTCCCCAATTAAAGGGCATTCCCTCGTTTCCAGTTTTTTGCCACCACAAAAAGTGGGGCTATAAATATCTTTGTACAAGTCTGTTTATCTATGATCTCTTTGGGGGTACAAACCCAGCAATGGTATGGCTGGATTGAAGGGCAGGCAGTTTTTTAGAGCTCTTTGGGCATAGTTCCAAATTGCCATCCAGAATGGTTGGATCATTTCACAACTCCACCAGCAATGCATTAATGTCCCAATTTTGCAACATCCCCTCCAACATTCATTACTCTTCCCTTCTCTCATTTTAGCCAATCTGCTAGGTGTGAGGTGGTACCTCAGAGTTTTGATTTGCATTTCTCTAATTATTAGAGATTTAGAACACCTTCTCATGTGCTTATTGATAGTTTTGATTTCTTTATCTGAAAATTGCCTATTCATGTCCCTTGCCCATTTATCTACTGGGGAAAGGCTTGATTTTTTTTATTCGATTGATTTAGCTCCTTTTATATGTGAGTAATTAGACCTCTGTCAGAAATTTTGTTATAAAGATTTTTTATCAGTTTGTTGTTTCCCTTCTGATTTTGGTTACATTATTTTTGTTTTTACAAAAGCTTTTTAATTTAATGTAATCAAAATTATTTATTTTACATTTTGTAATTTTTTCTAACTCTTGTTTGGTTTTAAAATTTTCCCTTTCCCATAGATCTGACAGGTATGCTATTCTATGTTCACCTAATTTTCTTATAGTTTCTTTCTTTATATTTAAGTCATTCATCCATTCTGAATTTATCTTGGTGTAGGTGTGAGATGTTGATCTAAAACTAATCTCTCTCATATTGTTTTTCAAATTTCCCAGCAGTTTTTGTCAAATAGTGGATTTTTGTCCCAAAAGTTGGGCTCTTTGGGTTTATCATGTACTGTCTTGCTGACGTCACTTACCCCAAGTCTATTCCACTGATCCTCCCTTCTGTCTCTTAGCCAGTACCATATTGTTTTGATGACTGCTGCTTTGTAGTATAGTTTAATATCTTGTACTGCTAGGCCACTTTCCTTCACTTTTTTTTTTCATTATTTCCTTTGATATTTTTGATCTTTTGTTCTTCCAAATGAACTTTGTTATAGTTTTTTTCTAATTCAGTAAAAAAGTTTTTTGGTAGTTTAAATAGGTATGGTGCTAAATAGGTAAATTAATTTGGGTAGAATGGTCATTTTTATTATGTTAGTTCATCCTTACCATGAGCAATCAATGTTTTTCCAATTGTTTAGATCTAGTTTCAATTGTTTGGAAAGTGTTTTGTAGTTGTGTTCGTATAATTCCTGTGTTTGTTTTGGTAGATAGATTCTTAAGTATTTTACATTGTCTAGGGTGATTTTTAAATGGTGTTTCTCTTTCTATCTCTTGCTGCTGTGATGTATTGGAGATATATAGAAATGCTGATGATTTATGTGCATTCATTTTATATCCTGCAACTTTGCTAAAGTTGTTGATTCTTTCTATTAGCTTTTTACTTGATTCTTTAGGATTTTTTAAGTAGACCACCATATCATCTGCGAACAGTGATAGCTTAGTCTCCTCATTGCCTATTTTAATACCTTCAATTTCTTTTTCTTCTCTAATTGCTACTGCTAGTGTTTCTGGTACAATGTTAAATAATAGAGGTGATAATGGACATTCTTGTTTCAAGCCTGATCTTATTGGGATGGCTTTTAATTTACCCCCATTGCATATGATGCTTGTTGATGGTTTTAGATATATACTGTTTATTATTTTTAGGAAAGGCCCTTCTATTCCTATACTTTCTAGTGTCTTCAATAGGAATGGATGTTGTATTTTGTCAAAGGCTTTTTCAGCGTCTCTTGAGATAATCATGTGGTTTTTGTTGGTTTGCTTTTTGATATGGTCAATTATGTGAATGGATTTCCTAATGTTGAACCATCCTTGCATTTCTGGTATAAATCCCACCTGATCATAATGAATAATCCCCGTGATCACTTGCTGGAGTATCTTTGCTAATATTCTGTTTAAGATTTTTACTTCTATGTTCATTAAGGAAATTGGTCTGCAGTTTTCTTTATTTTTTATCTACCTGGCTTTGGGATCAGTACAATATTTGTATCATAAAAGGAATTTGGTAGAACTCCTTCTTTGCTTATTATGTCGAATAGTATTGGAATTAGTTGTTCTTTAAAGGTTTGATAGAATTCACTTGTGAATCCATCTGGTCCTGGGGATTTTTTCTTAGGGAGTTCTTTGATGGCTTGTTCAATTTCTTTTTCTGATATGGGATTATTTAAGTATTCTATTTCTTCTGCTGTTAATCTAGGCAATTTATATTTTTGTAAATATTCATCCATATCACCTAGATTGCTATATTTATTGCCATATAATTGCGCAAAATAGTTTTTAATGATTGCCTTGATTCCCTCTTCATTAGAAGTGAGGTCTCCCTTTTCCTCTTTGATACTGATGATTTGGTTTTCTTCTTTCCTTTTTTTAACTAGATTGACCAGTACTTTGTCAATTTTGTTTGTTTTTTCAAAGTACCAGCTTCTAGTCTTATTTATTAATTCAATAGTTCTTTTACTTTCAATTTTATTGATTTCTCCTTTAATTTTTAAATCTATATAATAATATAATGGTGTTTAGCTGGGGATTTTTAATTTGTTCCCTTTCTAGTTTTTAAATTTGCATGCCCAGTTCATTGATCTTTGCCTTCTCTAATTAGTTAATATATGCTTTCAAGGATATAAATTTCCCCCTGAGTACTGCCTTAGCTGCATCCCACAGAGTTTGGTAGGATGTTTCATCATTGTCATTCTCTTCAATGAAATTATTGATTGTTTCTATGATTTCTTCTTTAACTAACTGGTTTTGGAGAATCATATTACTTAATTTCCAATTAATTTTTTATTTGCCTATCCATGTGCCCTTACTATTTATACTTTTTATTGCATTATGATCTGAGAAGGTTGCATTTATTATTTCTGCTCTTTTGCATTTGTTTGCAATGTTTCTATGCCCTATTACATGGTCAGTCTTTGTGAATGTACAATGTGCAGTTGAAAAGAGGGTGTATTCCTTTTTGTCCATATTTATTTTTCTCCACATATCTGTTAAATTTAATTTTTCTAGGATTTCATTTACCTCTCTTACCTCTTTCTTATTTATTTTTTGGTTTGACTTATCTAAATCTGAAAGAGGAATATTTAGATCTCCCTCTGGTATGGTTTTACTATCTATTTCCTTCTTGAGCTTTGCCAGTTTCTCCTTTAGGAATTTGATACTTTACTGTTTGGCGCATACACGTTGAGCACTGTTATTTCCTCATTGTCTATACTCCCTTTTATCAGGATGTAATTACCTTCCCTATCTCTTTTAACCAAATCTATTTTTACTTTGGCTCTGTCAGAGATCATGATTGCCACTCCTGCCTTCTTTTTCTCATTTGAAACCCCAAAGATTTTATTCCAGCCCTTCACCTTAAACCTGTGTATGTCCACCCACCTCATATGTGTTTCTTGTAGACAACCTATGGTAGGATTTTTGTTTCTAATCCACTCTGCTATTTGCTTCTGTTTTATGGGTGAGTTTATCCCATTCACATTCAGAGTTATAATTATCAGTTGTGTATTCCCCAACATTTTGGTATCCTTTCCTAGTTCTACCCCTTCTTCTTACACTATTTCCTTTTAAACCAGTGGTTTGTTTTAGACCAGCCCCCCTTGTCCCCTCCCTTGATTTACTTCCCTTTATACCCCCTCCCTTATTATTCTCCTCTTTTTATTTTTAAGGCCTAATGAGTTTCCTCCCTCCTCTCCTCCCCTCCCTTTTTTAACCTCCCCACTCCCCTGCTCTCCTTGGTTGATCCCTTCTGACTTTCTCAGTAGGGTTAGATAGAATGCTATATCCCAATGGATATAGCTACTCTTTCCTCTCAGGGTTAAGTCCTCTGGGAGTAAGGTTTAAATATTACCTCTTAATCCTCTCTTCCTCTCCTTTTTATAACAGTATTGATCCCTTCCCCTTCCCATGCTCTCTTTGTGTGGTATAGAATATCCTATTTTTCTTATTCATTCAAGTTTCTCTTGATGCCATCTACTATTCACCTCCCCCCTCTTTTTTTCCTTGCCCCGTCTCATCTTAGACCATTTAATGCTCCAACCTCTCCCTATGAATAATTCTTCTAATTACTATAATAATGAATACAGTTTTTGAAAATTACACATAACCTTTCTCCATATAGGAATACAAATAATTTGATCTTATTAAGACCCTTAAAGAGGTAAATTTAAGAATAAGAATTTTCTTTCCCCTCTGTTTCTTATTTACCTTTTCATGTTTCTCTCTCTCTCTCTTTTTTTTTTTTTTTTTGTGGTTGGATATTGAACTTTCCATTTAGTCCTAGTCTTTTCTGTGCAAATACTTGGAAATCTTCTATCTTGTTGAATACCCATACTTTCCCCTGGAAGTATATAGTCAGTTTTGATGGGTAGGTGATCCTTGGTTGTAGACACAGTTCTCTTGCCTTTCTGAATATTGTATTCCAAAGCTTGCAGTCTTTTAGTGTGGTGGCTGCCAGGTCCTGTGTGATTCTGATTGGTGCTCCTTGATATATGAATTGTCTCTTTCTGGCTTCTTGTAATATTTTTTCTTTTAATTGGAAGCTCTTGAATTTGGCTATTATATTCCTGGGGGTTGTCTTTTCAGGGTTTAGTGTAGAGAGTGATCTATGTTTCCTTTCAATGTCTATATTACCCTCTTGTTGTAGAACTTCAGGGCAGTTTTGTTGAATAATTTCTTTTAGTATCGAGTCCAGATTTCTATTAATTTCTGGTTTTTTTTTTCAGGAAGACCAATGATTCTCAAATTGTTTCTTCTAGACCTGTTTTCTTGATCTGTCAATTTCTCATTGAGATATTTCAAGTTTCCTTCTATTTTATCAGTCTTTTGGCTTTGTTTTTCTTGTTCTTGCTGTCTTGAGAGATCATTGGCTTCTAATTGCCCAATTCTCGCCTTTAGAGACTGGTTTTTCTTTTCAGTCTGGTCTATCTGGTTCTTCCAGGCTTCCAGCTGGTCATTTCTGGTCTTCAGTTTGCTTATCAATTCATTTGATTTCTGAGCCTCACTTTCCAATTGTGAAATCCTGCCTTTTAAACTATTATTTTCTTGCCAGGTCTCTTCCATCTTTCTCATAATCTCAGATTTGAACTCTTTAAGATCTTGTGACCCATTTTAATTTTTTTGGAAGGTTTGGATGTCTTTAATTGTTTGTCCTCCTCTGTTTTCTGTTTTTTTTTTGGTGTAGAAATTATCAAGTGATTGAGCTTTTTTCTTGGTCTTCTTATTTATTTCTTGGGTCTTGATTGGCATTATTATGTTTTATCTAGCAGAAGTCCGAATAAGGCAATCTGATTCTCTTTGTATGGAGTTAGGGAGCAGTTTTTTGCCTGAGGCTACTTTTTGAGTCTCTTGGCTTCTCTGGGTACCCTCCTGGGGTCTCTGGTCTAGCTGTTTTCAGGGTTGAGCCCCCATGTTCCTAGCCAGCTGCCCAGAGCTTGGGACTTGGCCTACTCTTGCTCCTCCACCTGAGATTTTCTCCTGAGTCTGAGCGTGCTGGGTGCTGCTGCTGCGTCTCTCAGCCCCACTCCTATGTCCAAGGTCTTAGTTTTCCAGCCTCTGGGGGTCTCTGGTCTAGATGTTTTTAGGGTCAAGCCAGCTGCCCAGAGCCTGGAACTTGGCCCATGCTTGCTCCTCCACCTGAGATTTCCCCCTGAGTCTGAGTGCACTGGGTGCTGCTGCTGCCTCTCTCAGCCCCACTCCTGTGTCCAAAGTCTGAGTTTTCCTGCCACCTGGGATCTCAGGTCTTGCTATTCTCAGGGGCAAGCTCCTGGTAGTGCCAACTACCTGCCAAGGGGCTAGATTTTGTGTCCCTGCTCGCTCTAACTCTGGAGCACAGCCTCTGACTCTGGTACTGTGGGTGGGGTGGGGGAGGGTTGATCTGCTTGCATTTTGGTGGGAGCTATTTCCCCCCCTTATAGCGTGGAAGTGCCCAAATCCCACATGCCTTCCATACTGAGCCCTATTGTGGGGTCCCTTCTTTCATCTGGATTTTGTTTTCTTGTCCTTTGGATGTATGCTATATCTGTTTGTAAGGAGAGAAAGTGGCCCAGCTTCTACTCAGCCATCATCTTAACCTGGACCTTCAACTTTTGATTTTTTTAACCTAAGGATATAGCTTCATAATTTACTCATTACATTTCATTTGGTTAGATTTATCCAGTGCCGAAAATCTAAGAATAACTGGAACTAAATAATACTGTTTAAAGCCTTCCAGGGAAGCACATTCTGTAGCTACTCAAAGTTATTTGTTACAGTAAACAATAAAGTTCACAGTCAAGTCTAATATATTAAACAGAACCCAGAACAGTCTCATTTTGTCCTATCTCAACATACCAGGTATCATGAAATAGAGCTGTAACTAGGGCGAGGTGGTCAGATTTTTGCCCCAGAGTACTGAAATGTTCAAGGCATCTAGAAATACTCATATTCCTTTAGCAAATAAAATGAAATGGGCTTCATCCTTTTTTGAAATTTGCTTTTTTTGTTGTTTTTTGTACTAAACTTGTGATTTCATTGATCTAGAGCAATTGTCTCCAAATGGTGGCTTTAGCCACTCAAGGGCCATTGCTTGATCCAAATGGGTATACGATCAACCAATCCAAGGGTGACTATAGGTCAAATCCTACTTTCCTTCAGAGTATCACTTGAAAAGTTTATCTTCCACACAACATTATTCTTCCAATTCATTCTCTCCCACCATTGTGCAAGCTTCTTGTCTTTCACCCTCTGCCTACTTGGGGCACTCTAAATGATTATGACCTAGTTTCCTCCTGGGTATTCCACCCATACCAGCCAATGCAAAAAAATGACATTGGAGAAAATCCTCCATTCCTGAGGGACCACCACCCACCATACACACACTCTAATTTCCTTTCCTGCTCATCTTGTGGCTTTAAAAGGTGCCCTTGACTGGTTCTGTACTCCAAGACAGATTTAGAGCACCTTTGCACTGAACTGTACTGGAGATAGTTCCTACCTGCTGATAGCTAAATGTTCAGTGTGAGCAGTGATACCTCAAAAATGAGCAAATGCTACAAATTAGGAGCATACAACCAGTGTCTTGAGCTAATTCCATTTACACAGTCTGTAAGAGATGGGATCTGAAGTCATGTCTTCTTGACTTTACCATACGTCATCTTTCAAAACCAAACAAAAACAGAAACAAATCTTGTGTGTGTGTGTGTGTGTGTGTGTGTGTGTGTGTGTGTGTGTGTGTGTACTACTTCCCTAGATTAAGGAAAATGAATCTACATTCTTTAAAAACAGAAATGGAAAAATACTGAACATTAGCATTAAATGTAGAAGGAGAAAGGAAGTGAGATGAACTAGAAAGGTAGACTTAGAAATATATTGGTTTGAAGAAACTGTGAAATCCTTGGGCAAATCCTTAAAACTTTCGATTAGAGACTTTCAATGCCTCTTAGTGGCATTAAATGGTAACATGGATAGAGTCCTGGACTTAGAATCAGTAAGATTTGAGTGCAAATCTAGTCTCAGACATTTATTAGTTGTATGATTTCGGGCAAGTCACTTAATATCTCTTTGCCTCCCTTTCCCCTAATGTAAATAGGTATCAACAACACCTCAGGCTTCTAGCATCAATTAATGGATTCAAATTAATTTAATTCAAGAGAAAATTTTGAATCATCTCTAGGACTTACAACAATAGCTAGTATTTATATGGCACTTTAAGGTTTGGCAAGTGCTTTACAAATATTACCTCATTTTATCCTTTCAACAACCCTGGGAGGTATATTATTATACCCATTTTACAGCTGAGAAAAACAGAGCATATAAATTTACCTGAGGTCACAGAGCTGGGAAGAATCTGAGATGGAATTTGAATTCACATCTTCCTAACTAGATGCGGCATTCTATCTACTGTACTATTTACCTGCTTCTCTCATTTTACCTTGAAAAACTAGTCTCATAAATCCTTTTAAGTGATGTTTAGTATTATACCCAATCAGACCCTTTTTGTGATACTGATCTCCCATATTCCAACTGTTTGCCCTAGAAGGTTCTCAGAACTTTTTTGCTTCTAATACCAAGTATCTTGACAGGGGAACCCAGCCTGTGCTACATCTATGAGGGAGATGGGATATGTGAGCCTTTCGAGAAGATGAACAGTATCCTGGACTGTGGTCTCTATACTCCCAAAGGCTACTTGGATCAATGGGCCACTCAGGCCTATACATCTCATCAGGACAATAATATGTGCCCTGTTTCTTTGGTGACTGGGGAACCCCTTTCCAAGGTAAGTCAAGTCCTGTGACAAGGTTGATCAGTAAGTTAAATTGTAAAGCAGCCAAGTGAAGTCTATCTCTCTTCTCCTGACTACTTTGGTCCCTGTGTATATCTATTCTTTATTAATTTCCCTAATGATCTAGGATAATCCCTGAAAAAGTCTTTATTGATAAGGCCTTAAGATTCTGTCTTTCCCTTAGTTCATTTTTATCTTAAAATTAAGCTCTTGAAAATCAAATCAATAAATCATGACGCCCAGGTGAATGATCCACAGATGGTAAAGTCTGGAGAATTCCAGCACATAGTATGGATAAGAACTTGGTGACAGAGCACCATGTTTGTGGCATTTCAAATAATCCCCCATAGATAGCTACCTACAAAACCTTCTTTATAAGGTTAACTCTGCTTGTGGTTTGTCTGTCCTAGCTAAGGGAAAGATGCCTCAGCCAGGGTATGCATTAGAAGAATCAGCTGACAAAGCATTTGTTGTATTTGAATTGTACCCCATTCTTTGGAAAGATGGAATTACTGCTTTCTCAACTGCTAAGGCAAATAATTGTGGCTTCCATTGGTGAAGGATTTTAAAGAGAATTACCAGGCCAATCCTGTACTGATTTTATCATCCACTTTAGTCCTTTTAGAGCTCAAAGTGGGTTAATGGATTTGAAGGGTTAATGTATGTATGAAGAAATAGGGTGATTTTACTTGGTTTCAGAGGTCAGAATTTGGAACAGCAGGTAAATGTTTCAAAGAGATAAATTTAGCCTCCATGTTTCTCAACAATTGGAGTCATCCAGAGATGGAATGCTTCTAGGAAGTAAACTACTTCTCACTAGAAGTCTTCAAGCAGATTCTATTTGACAATTTGTTGGGAGTGTGTGTGTGTGTGTGTGTGTGTGTGTGTGTGTGTGTGTGTGTGTGTGTGTGTGTGTGTGATTGTTGTCTAAGTCAGATGGGTTAGAGCCTTTGATGTCCCATCTAGAAGATTTTGTGGTATTTCTGTGATAATGCTGCCTAGAAAACAGATTGGGAAATAATCCTGTCTTCTATCTCTATTGATCTATTCTTCAGGAAATATTTAATATAAAAGGATAGATTCAATTTTAGTCATAAAAAGTTGATACTTATCTCTTGGAAAGGAACAGAAAATATTATCATCATCATCATCATCAGTAGTAGTAGTAGTAGTAGCCCGCATTTACATAATGCTTTAAGTGGTTTATATATAATATCTCCTTTCCTCCTCATGACAACTCTGGGAGGTAGTTGCTCTTATTTTCCTCCATCCCTCTTTTTATAGGGAAGGAAACTGAGGCAAGAAAAAGTAAAATAACTTTCTCAGGGTCACACAACTAATAAGTGTCTAAGGCTGGACTTGAATTTAATTCTTCATATTTCTCCAGCAAGCTATCTTGACAGCTCCAGCAATCTATCTCCTAGCTGCTAAGTTTATGTGTATGTATATCTAGGAGGAAATGATCACTATAAAACTTCTCAATGGTAGAGAACATTTCAGAAAATATAATAATAATACTAGCTGACACATCAAATCCTTTACAGTTCACCAAGTGCTCTAAATGCACTTGAGTCTACCAATAGCCCTATGAAGGAAGCACCATAGATATTATCATTATGCTCATTGCAGACTTGCCTGGTAGAGAAATAGCAATGTTGTGTACAAAGTAGGATTTGGAGATGGAAGAGAATTTGAACATACCTACTGAAAGCAAATAATTACTAGTACTTGGTCATTGCTGAGAGGTCACCACAGCAGTAGTGTCCCAATTTCCCACCTACCCAGGTCACTCCAGAAGGGCAGAAATTAGGAAGAATATTTCTTTTAAAAAAAACACAAACTTTACCTTCCTTCTTAGAATCAATATTATGCATTGGCTCTAAGGCAAAAAAGAGGTAATGGCTAGGCAATGGGGGTTAAATGTCTTGTCCAGGATCACATAGCTAGGAAATACCTGAGGCCAGATTGGAATCCAAGACCTTCTGTTTCTAGGAGTCTCTCAATCCATTGAGCCACCACAGTACTACCTTCCATTCTTTTCAACACAGTATATGGAAAGACAAATACAACTAAACCAAAATAAACAAGAACAAGCAAAAAAAACAAAAAAAAAAAAACAAAAAAAAAAACACTGACAAACTAGAATATATTTCCAGGCAAAGGGAAACCAGGATGTTGAATGAACTCAAAGCCATATCTTATAGAGCAGGAGTCGGCAACCTTTTTTGGCCTTGAGAGCCATAAACACCACTTTTTTTAAAATGTAATTTCACGAGAGCCGTACAATGCTCACAGTGCGCGCTCCTGTAACAGCGCCTGAAAAAAAAAATTGACTTTATGGCTCCTGCAGAAAGAACCATATCTGGCCCTCAAAAGAGCCAGATATGGCTTGAGAGCCATATGTTGCCAACCCCTGTTATAGAGATTCACTGAAGAAACTAGAGATTATCAACATAAAGAACAAAAGAAGTGAATAGGAGGGAAGACAGGGAATGGATATGAGAGTGGTCTTCTGCACTTGAAAGGTTGGCTTGGGGAAGATGGATCAGATTTATTCATGGACAGGGCTAGAAGGTAGAGCTAGAGGTAAGTGGCAGAGAAAAAGATTCCGGAGCAAATTTAACAAAAAATTGCTGACCTTCAAGCTCTTCTCAAGTGGGATGGGTAGCTTCAGAAGGAAAAGTAAAGGAGGCTGGAAAACAGTTTTCTGACACCGGTGGAGAGGATTCTTGCTTCATGTTAGAATTGGAATAGATGCTCTCAGAAGCCCCTTCCTCAGCTGAATGGAATTCTTTATGTAAGTTTGATGACATGTTCCAAAGAAGTCCAAGAGCAATTGAACTCATTGCTCCACCTCTCTGGTTTCAAGTTCACAGCCTGAAAAGTTTTGAAGCCACTGAAGATTTGATTTTTTAAATTCCCCTGTCCCCTTGTTCCTATAGTTTATTTCTAGTTGCAAATATTTGCTTTCCTTTTCCTTTTTAAGGTTTGCAAATCCCACCCTCCCAAGTCACCAGAGGACCGTTCTCTTGCTGGTTGGTTTCCCTGTATCACTAGTGAAGGGGAGAGAAAGGAGCCTGAGATTCACCTTGAGAGAGATGAAAAGGTCTGGCTCAAGGTAAGTGACTTGCATGTCTTTTGTTTAGTCAGTGGGTTTGCACATACACACATGTGCATGACTCTATTTTTCTCTGGAATGATCCAGATCAAAGAGTTTCTTTCCTTTTCTTGACCTCTATGTTTACGTTCTAAACTCATCCTTACTTCTGATTTATTTGATTTGACATCTGGAATTGCTTTCATGTAAGGCATTTAGGTACCTTGAACTCAACAGGCCTCTAACCTTTGTTCTCTATGTTATCAATTATCTGAGTAGCATAGCCAGGGAACCTAGGAACTTTTTTCCATCGTTGGAAAAAATAAAGGTTAGAATGAGTTAAAACACCAGAATCTTAAGTTTAGAGATTCCAGAAATCTTGTCGCAGAGAGTAAATCATTTCAATTTTAACTGCTGATTATGGAAAAAGGAGATGCAGATATTTTAGAAATACTGGTTAATGAAAACAAATTTGGGCTGTCCTATACTAAGAAATTATGAATATAAAACTCAAAATGTAAAAAAATTGATATCCCTTCAGGTTTTTAATGAAATGTTCTCTCAAGTGTTTTCAAATATGGTTCAATGGGTCTGTGCAATTTTAGCAAAATGAATGTTCTTTCTTAGAGTGAGATGCCCTTCTAATCTAAAAAAGTTTATTTTATAAATTATCTCAATTGTGTGCCTGCTATGTGAGAGTCACTATTTTAGGCACATGTGAAAATACATAAGATATAATCCCTGTCCTCAAAGAGTTTGCAGTCTATGAAGGGACATGTGAAATATGGGCAAATGATGAACAGAATATTTTATGTACTTAGAAGAGGTAGGAGCAGTGTTCTGGAGGTTCTGACTAAGGAAAGATGATGTCTGATTAGGGAGACTGACTTCATGGATAAAGCAGCATTCCTTAAGACTCATTTCAGTGCAAGCCTTTCCCACCTTCCCCTCTCAGGTCAGCTTCTCCTCTGTGGATACCTTGTATATAGCTAGGTGTTTAGGTGTATGGATGTTTAGGGAGTACTAACACCTCTCATGTGAAGACTTGCTGGGGCCTTTAGGGCTACCCATTCACCTTTGGTGTCTACGTTTCACTTATCTCTCACCTATGGCTCCAAGAAGCTGTAGCCACCCTCCAGTAAACCATCTTGGCAGATGGGCTAAACCAGATACAGGGAAACTAAACTCATTGGTGACTTGGGGAGAAGGGTGCTAGGTCATGCATGTAAAGACTTCCTCAACTGGAATGGATAGATGAGACTAATTTATTTCAATGCCTATGAAGGTGGCTGAAACAGGTGCTGTGTGGAGTCCTTAGAGCTTGTTCAGACATAGAAGGCACCAAAATAATCCCCTGCATCCACATCATCTCCAGTTATCTTGACTCTTGTCTTGCCACTGGACTTTGATGACTTTGGAAGAGAAAATGAGGATAACAGCTTTGTACAACCCTGCCTCACTTAGATCCAATTCATGCTCGAGTCAAGATATTGCCCCACGACATCACTGGTTCTCTTTGAAAATGAAGGACAAAAAACATCAAGTATATACCTAAGTGCTTACCTTTTTGCTTATTAGACTGTGAACTCCTTGAAGTCAGAGACTATCTTGCATTTTTTTTGTATTCCTAATAGATACCCTATGTGGGTGCATAACAGAGAGTTTCAAAGAACTTCAAAAGCTGTGTGGTTGATAGGAAATGGGAGGGGGGAATTATGCTTAGCTCCCTCTTTAAATAGCAGTCCTGGAGCCCAAGTTTCTGCCCCTGTAATCAAAGGGTCCACACAGAGGAGCAAAGGATATCTAGGATAAGTGAGTACCAGAAAGAGTCAGTTTTGCAATATAACAAGATTTCCCAGGGATGGATTTCCTAAGGAAGGAAGACATCTCTATTTTACAGATAGGGAAGCTGAGACTGAGAACTTAAATGACTTATCTAAAGTCACACAGCTAGTAAATATCTGAGGCAAGGGCTGAAATTAGGTGTTCCCAATTCTAAGTCCAGCACTCTATCCATTGCACCATGTCCAGCTGCCTTCCTGTCTATCATTCCCTTTCTGAATTCTCTTGCCTTACAGCTAAACATTACTGATTCCTTCATCATCTTTTCATATGGCTTGATTTCAAGTCTCCTCACCATCTCTGTCTTTTAGATGCATTCCAACTTGTCAGTATCCTTATATAAAATACTGTGAGAGGATATTGAGGCAGTAGAAGACAGAGTAGAAGACATCCTGCTCTCAGGATGCTTTTATTTTACCTGTGTAAGCAAGCAGACCCAAAGGAAGAAGTTAGAATAGTAGACAATAAGTGCTTGTTGATTGGAGTACCGAGCAACATATTAACATATGTGAAAGAATATGGTCCTGTTTATTTTCGTGGCAGCTCTAAAAGAATCTCAAATTCAAATGGTTTCCCTCACACTGGAATGGATAGCAATCCTAACAGAAACAACCACACATATGCGGTATTCTAAATAGCATGTACCGCCACATCAGTGATACATTATGGACAGATGATTCCATAGAGATTTGCACTACACTAATTATAGTCCCCTAAATAATGTTTCTTCCCATTCTTTCAGTGAGCCAAGGGTTCTGGGTGAACTTCCAGTATATAGACAATTCAGTGAAGCTTTAGTTGACTGTCTTTTGAAAGATGGAAATCCTTGGCCTCTGACATCTTGAATAATAAGATTCATTTCCTTTATCTTTGATATCATTTGCTGGTGCCTCTGGAAAATATTTGGATAGTCATTACCTCATACTCATTAGAATCTATTCCTCAAAACTAGAGGCAGCTACTGACACCTTGTAAAAGATGGTTAACTGTTGGTCCTTTTCAAGAGTTTTTCTCTACCATTTAAGCTTTGGGAGTGGGGCAGGGATCAGGCATGTACAGAGAGCTGATGAGGGAGGTAGATTATATAAAAAAATTGCACAGAAAGTTTGAGTTCTGGACTTGGCCTTTCCATGACTTAATTAAAGTACTTAAACTCTGAAATTCAGTTTCTCTGTCTGTAAGTGAATAGGTAGGAATAGGTGGGACTGACCTTTAAGGATCTTTTTAGCCCAAACTTCTATAATTGAATGAAAAAAGCATTTATTAAGTATTTACTACATGCCAAGATAACTTATGTGCAAGAATTAGGACCCAGAATATTCCCAGATTGCAATGACCACATTGGCTTGCTCCTTCTGGAAAGCCCTCCAGATCTTACTTGTACTGGAATGAAACTCTCCTCACTATAGCACTGAAAATTGCTATTTCCCAATTTCAATTCACCATCTGTCTTTTCTCCTTTAAAATGTTTTCCTTAGTATTCAGTGGTTAATTGTCAACTCTCTCAGCATAGAATTTCCAGAGTTAACACTAGTACATTGAATCCCTCTCCCTCACAAGTCCGTGCTAAATTTTAAACAGTTCACGTCCCAGCCTACTTCTGACAAAATACCTCTAATGATTGTTGGCTGTCCTTCCTAGAGCACTTATAGGAAAACATCAGCCTCAGTATTGGACTTGGGTCTAGGAAGACCCATATTCAAATCCTGCCTCTTGTACATCCTGAGCAAATAATTTAAATTTTTCTCAGCCTCAGTTTTCTTATCTGTAAAATGGGAACAATATTATTACTTATGTCAGAAAGATTTTGAGAGAATCAAGTCAAATAACATATGCAAAATACTTTGAAAACTTTACATGCTAGCTAGCTATTTTCTTTATCATTTTATTTCCATTATATATTATTCATGTATACATTTTCATTATTGTTGTAATTATCATCAGACAATGGCATTACTCCTTCTTGGACCTGCTGATATATCAGCCTATTTCACTTTATAATCTTTGATTTGGAAGTAACTCCAAAGGTGATCTGATTCAGGCCTCTATTCAGAGGTTATTATCAGAAGGAAAGGAAATATCTTGGGCAAGGACAATTCATGATTTTGTGCAATGTAGCCCATAGCTATGACTACTCTGTCTGCCCCCTTATTTCCCTTGACTGTGATTCCTGATCTTTCTTTAGGAAAGTTAATGTCACAGATCTTCTGAAAACTCTCCTCTCTGCCTTTTTTCTCGGTTCCTTGTGAGATGGATACTTAGCCATCAGTGACCATCTTAGAATTATGGAAAGCAGGACCTTTACATTGAGAGCCTAGGAAACTTTGAAGTCTCTCTTTCTCCATATGCCTCTCTGATTCACCTATGGCCTATAGGGTAGAACTCAAAATAAATGGTATTGCCTTTGGAAAATTTGCCTTCATGTATTCAGGATTTATTTTTAGTTTCTGACTTCTGTGACTCATGTTCTCAGTTTGTAAACTCAGAGATGTTATTTGGAGAAGACAGAACTGTGAGGCCATGCTGTAGTCTTAGTCCTACATCTTCTTCTGCCCCAACTTTGCACCTTTTTTATGATCCACTCCCAAATTTTTTTCAAGTGTATTTGCACAAGAATTTGATCATCAAAACTTCCTTCCTTCATAGATTGCATCACAAAAAGGATGAAATTCAAAGTGTCTCCTGCATCATAGAACCATAACTGATTCAGATTTATCCACTAGCCATAGTGCAAAAGGGTTCTTTTGTGTGAAGTGAGTCTTGAAGTATATATAATAAACTCCATGCTGCCAGAGACAAAGCTGGAAGTATGAGCTAAAAGATCTTCGGTGTCCCATACTTCTTACCAACTAAGCCGTTATCAAATTATTTGGAGATGATAAAAAGATCTCTAGATTAAATAGTTTTTCTTTTTGGGTTGATTGATTACAGGTTTCAGAGCAAGAGGTAGAGTTGTACCTGTAGTGAGAGGAAAGTATACATACAGAAAATGGCCAGAGTAAATCTGAGGAATGCATAGTCCTAGGTGAAACAGAGCCATGCATGACCTAGATCTCCATCTCCAGTCGTGTGGATCTTTGGTGGTGTGGTTTGGAGGGTAGAACGCCAGCAGGAGAAGTGGGGCAGAAAATAGGATCAAATGAGGACAGAAAATTGGATCAAATCAAAGTCTAATTTCTGGCCCACAGCTCTCATGAATAAAATGTCTTCACTTTTCCAGTCTAAACATCCCAAATTTCTTTAGCTGATTCCTGAATGACTTGGATTCCCTTACTACTGTGGTCACCATCCTCTGGGCACACTGTATCTTACTAATCTGCTTTGTAAAATGTGGTTCCCAAGGTACCAAAATATTCGATATGTGGGCTGATTAGGACAAAGTTGAGCCGATACAATCTTGCTCATTTTGGACAATTTCCTGTTAATGAGATCAAAGAGAACTTTGGCTTTTGGCTGTTGGGTCACATTACTGACTCATTGAGGCTTCAGTACATTAACACTCATATAGGTTTGCTTTTCCCATGTGAATTGCTACATAGCCATGCTTCCTTGACCCTGTACTTATAAAGATGATTTTATGATTCCATTATAAAACTTTACATTAATCCCCACTGAATTTCATCTTATTAAGTTCATGCCTAACATTTACCATGAATTTTTTTTATTGATTTTGTTTTCCATAAAATCTGATTCACCTTCCAGAATATATGATTCTCTTCCATTAGTTATCACTCTTTTTGTCTGTGTATTCCATCAGTTAAAAATATTAAATGGACAATTGTAATTGGAATCTGGTACATTCACTGATCTCATCAACCTGCTTAGATAATGTGACCTCTCCATATGGAGTAACCAATTGCTTCTGGCAGTTGATATGTAAGGGAAATGCCTTGGAGAGATGGTGGAACAGCTTATTATATAAAATTGTCACCAATATGAACCAAAGAGAACTAGCTAAAACTTGACAAGCCTTTTTGAATGCCTCCAAAGCCAATGAGAGATCCACATGTTTAGGTGATCAATAACAATAATAGAATATTCTTACATGTTCTAAGTCTCTTCAAAATACTGTATATGTTATCACAAGTGTCCTAGAATCAAACTCCTCAATAAAATCTTTCCTATGGAGAAGTTGCATCAGTTGAAAAAGCTAATGGGGTCTGCAAATGCTCCAGACCAGCATTATAAGATAATCAACCTTGCACCTTTACATCTTATCTACAAGCATATTATTCAAGATGCCAAATGCCTTACTTAAAATAAATTAAACTATGACTATGGAATTACTTTTATATACCAATCCAGTGACTATAAAAAAAACTGAAATTATTTTCATTTGCCTCTTCCTCATTGAACTCCATATTTCTTTATAGTTTTCACTTTATTTTCAAAGTGCTTAAAAATCATCCTTTTAAAAATGCACTCTGGAAATTTGCCAGGAATCAAAATCAAAGTCTCTAATAGTTTAAGAATCTACTCTTCTCCCTTTAAAAATCAAGATGAAATTTTCTTCTCCTCTAGTTCCCTGATGCCTCTTCCATTTTCCAAAATTTTCAAAATATCAGTGATAATGACTTAGCATATGTATCTACAAGTTCTTCTAGTACCCTTGAATGTATGACTTAAAGTCATTGAAGGCAACTAAGTATTCTTAAATTTTCCACTTTTGTCATGGGCTTTGGTTCCCTGCTATCTTTATTATCCATTTCCCAGACCATCTTCATTATTCTTCTCTGCATAGAAAACAGGTAAAATCAAATATGAATAGTTCTGGCCTTCTTTTGTATTTAGCTTTTATCATCCTAAACCTCATTCAGCAGTAATATTATCCCTTCTTTAATCTTCTCCTTATCTTCAACATAGATATTTAAAATAACACAAACTTCTTTTTGTTGTCTTTAGCAATTTCTGGAAATCAGCTTATTCTAGGCTTTGGCACTCCTGGCATCATTGTTTTTTAGGACCACACCACATTTAAAAAAAATTCATCATTAGTTTCTTGCCCTTCAGGCCAATACAATTTTTGAGGGATTATTTTTGTTTTTAATCTAAGTTGGTCAGTAAATTCCCTGGGCAACTCCATTGGTCTGTTTAGATAGTTTCCATTTTTTTCATCTTCAGCATTATTTATATTATTGTTAGCAGAATTTTACCTTTTTTTTTTTGTTTTATTTCTACACCTCACCCACCACAATTTTCCTGGAATAGAAGAAATAGCACATGGAATCAGGAAGACCCAAGTACAAATCCACCCTCAGACACTTCCTAGCTGTGTAACTCTTGGCAAATCACTTAATTTCAGTTTCCTCAATTATAAGATGGGGATAACAACAGTATCCACCTCTTAGGGTTTTTGTAAGATCTATTTGTAAATCACTGTTGTGAGATATTATTTGTAAATCACTGTGCTTAGTTTCTTGCCTGGCATATTGTAAGTGTAATACAAATGCTTATTCCTTTCCCTTCCTTCTCTTTCTCCAAAAAATAGATAAAAAATCCATGCTGTTATGTTATTATTCAATTACTTTGATTCAATCCCTTGAATAAAAGAAAAAAAACTAAAGTCATTTAATTACTGAAAATAAAACCATGTTTTACAAAGGAATGGAGGACTTGGAATATGTTATTCCAAAATGCAAAGAAGTCAGGACTACACCCAAGGATAACCTATTCAGAAAAACTAAGTATAATCCTACAGGGGGAAAATGAAAATTTAATGTTATGGACGATTTTCAAGAATTCCTAACTGGGGGGAAAAATAGAGACGAACAGCAAATTTAACATCCAAACACAAGACTCAAGTGAGAGAGAACCATACTCAAATAACTATGAAACATTCTTCAGATACCAAACAAAATTATTTATACAAATGAAAAGTCCTTTGAAATTCATGGAACTTAATGGATAAATGAAAATTATTAGTAATAATCATAACAATTAGACAAATATTAATGTTGAAACTAAACAGTTCAATTCTATTCAACAATTATTTTTAAGATAGCTACAACATGCAATATATAGTACTTGGGTAACAAATAACAATTTGAATAGCCTCTACAATCAAGGAACTTGTTATAAAATTCTAGCATTTGGAAGAAATTTAGAGGATATCTTGTTCAACATCTTACTTGTTGCTGGAATCCTTTCTATGGCATTTCTAATGTATTATAGATAGACATCCTTCTAGGCAGAAGGAAGTGTATTCAAATCTTACCATTCCTATCTATTATTAGCTCTATGAACTTGAATACAGATTTACTTCATATTGGTCTTTCCATATTTGCTTACATTCTAGAGATTTTTCACTTTTATGGAACCATAATATATATATAATTTAGTGATTCATTCTACATATATGAGACAGATATTTCAGAGGGTTAGATTTAGAAAAGAAACTGAAATGTATATGTGGAATAAAAGAAAATATATAAATCAAAATATTTTTAATGACCATAAATAATATTTTGCTTTTAGATCTGAATAGAGTATTATTAATTTTTTTTTAATTTCTAAAAATTATCTTCCTTGAAAGGGTAGAAAAAGCATTTTCTCAAAGTCTAAAAAATCCTTTTAAGTAATCTAAGGTTAATCTAAAATCTGAGGTTAATCTAAAATAAAACATATACTCTGATTGGAATTACTTAACCTGACAATAAAATCCTGTGAAGACTTGTAAGATCTATGATTTACAATGAAAGTAGATCCTTATGAAAATCCCACATATATGTCCTTGACAAATTTTTTTTCTGGAAAGTGAGCCTTGGTTTGACATTTAAAGCCTTCCATAATCTGGCTCTCATAAACTTTCCAATATTATTTCATATAAAGCCCCTTAATTCATCCTCTACGCTAGTCAAAGTGGTTGTTTTGCTAGACATGGTATCTCATCTCCCAACTGTTTGCCTTTGCCTCTCCTTATTTCCCTACTTATCTCCATCCCTTTAGAATTCCTAATTTCTTTCATGGTCAGACAAACTCCTATATAGGACTTTTCTTGATTCCTAAAGAGCTTAGAACTCTCTTCCACTTGAAATTATATTTTATTTATACTCTGCATATATAGAATATTTATTTCTCTTTATACATACTTTATCTCCTCTCAATAAAATGCAAACTTCTTGAGGGCAGAGGCTATTTTATTCCCAGGCCCACATACATAGTAGGCTCTTAATAAATTTTTGTTTAATTTATTTGAATTGCCTAAGACTTTGTAATATCTGAAAGTCTCTAAAAAGAGGCATGTCACATATAAAATATTTTATGATTCTATTCTGTAATTAGATGTTGAGGATGCAGAGATGAAATAAGATTAAGTCCTTCATTTGAAGATATTTATGTCTACTAAGGAAGATAAAACACATACACAAAAATAACTAGGGTATGAAGAAGAATACTAAAAATTCAAAGGAATTTACACACCACTATGAGAAAGCTGATGAAAAAAGTGATCACTTTACGTTGTGGGAATAAAGGAAGGATTTATGGAGGAAGTAGTGCCTGATTTGAATTTTATCAGAAAAATGGGATTTCAATAGTTTAACCGAGTGTGAATTGCAGACCATTTAAGGCAGAGGGGATGGGTGAGCAAAAACATGGTGATTAGAGAGGTAGGCTAAGAATGATGATGATGTATAGTTTGACAAGAAGTGGAAGACATATAAAAAAGTAATGTGAAATAGGTTGGAAAGGATTGGTTGAAGCCAGATGGTAGAAGAACTTATATTCTAAGAAATATGTTAACATTGAGTAGGCAATGAAGAACCATTGAAGAGTTTTGAATTGAGGTTTAATGGGACAAAAGAAATGGATTAGGAAGATTACACTCAAGACATTGTGAAGTACAGAATGAAGAGAGATACTGAAATACCAATTAGGGGGATAATGCAAGAAAAAAAGGTCAGAAGCAAGAAAAGTCAGAATTAGGGATGTTAGTGGGATTGTCATGGAGGGGACAGATAGAGGACAGATTGTGGACATAGATTGTACAGGATTTGGGAATTAAAAGAATGTTGGGGTAGTAAGAAAGAGAAGAGTACAAAATAGCTCTCAGTTTGTGGGTTTGTGAAAGTTATTCCTTTCTATAGGAATATGGATATTAAGAGCTAAGGGCAAATTATTAGAGTAGAAGAGGAAGATACGATTTGGACATGTTGAATTTAAGATGTTAGAGGGTGGAAAAGGGAATCCAAGTGGAGATTTGTCAAAGGTAACTTAAAAATATGGATCTAGAGTGCTAATAAGAATTTGTTATTAAGGACTAAAATTGGGAATACTGTTTGACCATAGAGATGAGACATTGTAGTGGATGAAATTACTAAAAGACAATGTGGAGGGGAAAGAATAGAGGGCCAAGGAAAGGATATAGAAGGAGACCTAAGTTTAAGCAGTGGGTATAAAATGAAGGAGAAGCTAAATGGCTCAATGGATGGAGCTTTGGGCCTGGAGCCAGGAATATATGAGTTAAAAATATGGCCATGGACATTTACTAGCTGTATGACTTTGGATGACTCACTTAATCTCTGTTTTCCCTAATTCGTTACTGAAGGAAATAGCAAACCACTCCAATATCTTTGCCAAGAAAATCCCCTCCTAGACCAGTGATGGGCAAACTTTTTAAAGAGGGGGCCAAAGGAAAGGAAATGCTCATCTGTCAGTCTGTTTCTAAGGCAACTCTTTAGAAGTTTCATTGTATTGTATCCTACTCATTGTATTCGTCAGATTAGGAATAATGTCACCCAGCAGAAAAGAACATTTCAGGAGGCTGAATCTGGCCTGGGGGTTGTACTTTGCCCATCATTGCCCAAGACAGTATTGACATTCTATGGTCGACTGGGTCATGAAGAGTCAGATGCAACTGAATGACTGAAAAACAGCAGCGATATAATAAAGAGTTAATGGATATGGTGAGGGCTAGCCAGGAAGTTAAGACAAAATCATGATAAGATTGAGGTCAAAAAAATTTTTTGTCTAATATTTTCATATTCTCAAGAGTTTTTTTTTTTAAATGAAAAATCCAGTGGAGGCTCATAGCATCACAGATTTACAAATAGAGGAGGATTTAAGGATCAGTTAACCTCTTCCTTTTCCTGATAAAGAAAATGATACTAAGAAAGCTTTATTTTTTAACATTATACAGTTAGAAACAAATATCGTATTTGAATCCATGTTTTCTTTGTCCAAACCCATAGCTTTTTCTACTAATTATATACACACACATCCATACACGCCAAGACAAAAAGAAGTTGATTCCGAGGTCTTAGTAATATCTTATAATACCAATATCCTTTTCCAAGATGTCCTCCTCCAGGAATCATATATAAAAGCTGTAGTATGGGGTCAGAGACCCAGCCCAGAGCCAAATCGCTATAGGTCATTGAGGTACAGAAACCAGGATAGGCAGATTATTTGGTAACACATCATATTCTTACATATATGGGCCAGTCTGAGTTTGGCTTTGATATAGTAGTTTCTTTCACCTATATCCATTATAAGCAGATAAAACACTTTGTTGCCGATGCCTTGGGAATGCAACTTGTGTTTTCTTTGCCCGAGAGTTCATAGCCTTGATAAATGAATTTGGATCTCCTGGTTGAGAGAAGGGAGAGCCAGTGTGGCATAATGAAAAAGGACCTGAATGGTTAGATAGGAGATCAGAGTTCTTTGAGAGAAAATAGCTGCTGTACCTTGGGAAAATTCATTATTCTCCTTCTTCCTCAGTTTTCTTCTTTGTAATTTGTAGGTAAATAGGGACGACCTGGGTTCAAATCCCAGTTCTGCATGATAGATGCATAGTTCATGCATCTATATAAACTGGAATAAATTGTTATGGAACCATTCTCCACTTCCTTCCATTTCTTCATAGATAACCTCTAAAATCTTGAAAATTTGTGATGGGATGATGCTGAGACACTGCCTAAGCTTGGTACCTGGCATATATTATTATATTTTTATTTTATAATATGCTCTTTATTAAATACTTAATATGTGCATTATAAATGCTTCATACATGCCCCTTTCCTTCCTTCAAAGGTCAGTGGTCTTAAGTCTGACTCTAAGGTCTGCTCATAAACTTCTCTGAATAGCAGTTCCTCATATATAAAATGAAGGGGTCGGGGGAAATTTTGTCCAAACTTTATCTCTTTCACTATCTAGGGTCACAGTGACCACGGGTAAATCACTTAACTTTTCTGACCCTCTGCTTCCTTATCTGTAAAAGGAAGACTTGGGCCTCTCTTGCTTTTTCCAGCTCTAAATCAGTGATCTTATCTTAACACTACTTACTGGGTGTTCTCTAAGATTTCTAGTGGATTTGTGATCAGAGAACTTCAATTTAATTCTCAGCTTTGCTAGGTACCAGCTGTGTGACCTTAGGCAAGTAGCATCGCTCCTCTGGGTCTCTTTCCTCATCTGGAATAAGGAGGTAGTTAGATTCAATGAATTTTCCAGTCTATTCCAGCTCTAAATTCTATAATTCTCCCAGTTCTAATTTTCTATGACTTTATGGATGTCGAGCACAGAACAGATGTTTCCTAAGATGTCAGGCCAGGTCCCAAAAAGGTCCATGATTTTGCTAGACTAGGACAACGGTGCCAGTTGTAGAGGTCCCAGAATGAGGGAGAATTCGAGCTAAAGGCCACATTATATCACTTATCCAAACCCCCATAATTCTCTTTGTCTCTTTTCCACAGAATTATAGCTATAAAGTATTTGTGATAGTAAACAGCTGTGGGCTAAAGAAATAATAATAATAAAAAACTAGCATACCAGGTCATGTCTTCATTTTTTATTAATTTTCTTATTTGGCTACAACTGGATTTTTTTTTCTCTTCTCACAATTTAGGCTTGTAGGACAATGCTAATTGTCAGGACTGTTAAGTACTACAAAGGACACTTCACTTAATCTGGAGGTCATTTTTCTGGCAACTTCAGCTTTCTAGAACATAGCCAAGAACTCTAAATAGCAAGAAAATAAAAAGATCTCTGAGTGGAAAAAGCAAATGCTACAAGACCCATGCACTAAAGTGAATTCATTTTATTCATAGGAAAATCTTTCAGGTTCTTACTTTGATCCCATTTACTCTTATTTTACATATAATTATCACGAATCTTGATCATCTGATTTTCTAAAGCATAGCAAATCAGTTTAAAATGTCCATAGTATGTGGATATATGTATGTTTTTAACATGTCCATAATATGTGGATACATATATGCAGCATACAGAGAGAGGTCACATACTATAGAGGACATATACATATAGAGAGATTATATTATATATACAGGATATTACATACATATGTAGATATTATATATGGACATATACAGATATAACATATATGGAGATTATACAATGTAGAAGATAGATAGATAGATAGATAGATAGATAGATAGATAGATAGATTATACATGGAACATATACATATACGCATACATACAGTTCCTGGTATGCACTAGGTGCTATATAAATGCTCATTTCTTTCCTTCCCCACTATCTCTGTGATCCTGGACAAAACAATTACACTTTCAACCTTGGTTTTTTCATCTGTAAAATGATGAGAAGAATAATAGCACCTGCCTTACAGGTACTATTGGGTTACTGAGAGGATGAAAGGAGATAATGCTTTTAAAGTGCTTTTTTATATATGTAGGAATTGCATAATATCATATAGAAAGATTTATGCCTAAGAGAATGAAAATAATGAATTTAAAAGAAAATCTGGCCCCTTTAAGTGTCCTATTTAGTTACCTGCAATCTTTAGATAGAAGCTCTTCCTGAAGCTCACGTAGCACTGTAAGGAGTAGTTCTCAAGAATAATTTGCCTATATTATGTTATTTGAGGCTCATAGGAAACCTGTAAAACAGATTTTATTTTTATCACCATTTTTGAGAGCAAAAAAACTAAGCCTCAGCAAGGCAAGTGATTTGTCCAGTGGTACACATGTAGTAAGGATAGGACTCAGGATTCACCTTCAGTTTGGGAGTTTTTCTTGACTCCAAGTTAATAGTACCCAACACTGCTTTCATTGGACAAGAGGGAGAAATTACTATAAAATTTCCCTCCCTCTCCCCTTTAAATTTTACTCTGTAAGGGCTATTTTTCACCATTACAGAACAATTTATATTTCCACTGTGGTTTGTTTTCTATTTCTCATGTGATAGTTATTAATCTGTTCATTTTAAAAATATATTTTCATCTTTTGCAGACATCAAAAGTGCTTAGCAAACTTTTGTGTCCGTAATTGTATTTGCTTCCTCACACCCACAACTGAAACTTAGATAGTTCTGCAGAATGCATATACCTAATACTGTACGTGGCATAGAATTGGCACTGAATAGACAGTGATTAATCATCGATTACCACTTTTTCCCCATTGAATCAATTTCTGCCTTTGCTCCTTTGTCCTCCAAGTAATTGCTCTTTAGACACTGGTCTCTATCTTTTTTCAGCTTAGTCTTTTACATGATGTATCCTCCCAGTACAACCTCCTCTTATCTCATTTCACTTTCCATAATCTTTTCTATTCTAGGGTCTCTGCAAAAAAGTATTAGCTAGGGCTAGTTTCCAATGTCACCATCTGGAAAAATATTCCAGGTAGACTGCAGGAGGAAGTCCAAAAACCAGAATGCCAAACTTAAAGCAGAACTCTATCAGTAACTTACATTTCAGACATTGGTAAATTCTTCTCTCTCTCTCTCATTTTCCCCATCTTATACAAATACTAATTATCGGCAATGATATTTAATATTAAAATTATTAAGGGGATATTTGAGAATTTCTCCATATAAGTTTTTGCCACCACAAAAAGCACAACTATAAATATTTTTGTACACACAGGTCCATCCCCATTATGTTTTATCTCTTTGGGATACAAACCCAATAGTGGTATTGCTGGATCAAAGGGAATACATTCTTTTAAAGCCCTTTGGGCATAATTCCAATTTGGCTTCCAGAATGGTTAGAATAATTCACAACTTCACCAGCAATGCATTAGTGCCCCATTTTGCAACATCCCCTCCAAAATTTATTATTTTCCTTTATATATTGGCCAATCTGTTAGGTGTAAAGTGATACCTCAGAGTTGTTTTGATTTGCATTTCTCTAATCATGAGGGATTCAGAACATTTTTATATGATTATTGATAGCTTTGATTTCTTTATCTGAAAACTGCCTTTTCATATCCTTTGACCATTTTCCAATTGGGAATGGCTTGGTTTCTTATAAATTTTACTTAGTTCTTTATATATCTGAGAAATTAGACTTTTTGAATTTGAATTTGAGAAATTAGATAAATATATCAGAGAAATTAGTTATAAAAATGTTCCCCAGTTTGTTACTTCCCTTATAAACTTGGTTGCATTGGTTTTGTTTGCACAAAACATTTATAGTTTAATATAATAAAATTATTCATTTTATATCTTGTAATGCTCTCTATCTCTTGTTTGGTCTTAAATTCTTCCTTTCTCAGATCTGACAGGTAAACTACGCTATGTTCACCCAATTTATCACTCTTTATGTTTTAGTCATATACCCATTTTGAACTTATCTTGGAATGGGGTGTGAGATGTTGATCTGAACCTATTTTTTTCCATACTTTTTTCCAGTTTTCCCAGCAGTTTTGTCAAAGACTGAGTTCTCAAAATCTGGGATCTTTGGGTTTATCAAACCCTAGATTGCTGAGGTCATTGACCCTAATCTATTCCATTGATCCACCTTCTTATCTCTTACTCAGTACCAGATTGTTTTGATGATCATTGCTTTATAGTACAGTTTAAGATCTGGTACTGATAGGCTAACATCCATCACATTTTTTAAAATTACTTCCCTTGATATTCTTGACCTTTTGTCCTTCCAGATGAATTTTGTTATTATTTTTTCAAGTTCTATAAAGTAGTTTTTTGGTAGTTTGATAGATATGGCACTGAATTAATTTAGATAGGATTGTCATTGTTGTTATATTAGTTTGGTCTACCCATGAGCAATTAATGTTTTTCTAATTGTTTAGCTCTAGTTTTATTTGTGTGAAAAATGTTTTGTAATTGTGTTCATATAATTCCTGTGTTTGTCTTCACAGAAAGATTCCCAAATATTTTATATTGTCCAGACTTATTTTAAATGGAGTTTCTTTTTCTAAGTCTTGCTACTGATTTCTGTTGGAAATATATAGAAATGCTGATGATTTATGTGGGTTTATTTTGTATCCTGCAACTTTGCTAAAGTTATTAATTATTTCCACTAGCTTTTTATTTGATTTTCTAGGGTTGTCTAATTATACCATCATATCAGCCTCAAGGAGTGATAGTTTTATTTCCTCATTGCCTTCTTTAATTCCTTCATTTTCTTTTTCTTCTCTAATTGCTACAGCTAGCATTACTAGTACAATATTAAAGATATGTTTTTTAAAATGGAAAGAACCTTAAAAAAACTAGTCAAACAGAAAAAAAAACACTGAAAACTACAGGTTGCCCTTGTAGCCTGGTCCCAATTAATACAAATAATATATCTCATGTAGTTATAACAACAAAATTCAAATACTTTTCTTCATGAGACACTTACAGAGGGGCTTTCGTAGCTTAATAAAACAATGAACTATGCCATACAGGGTTAACCATGATAGACAGGTCATAGTAGAGAGTTCTAACAAAAGGTGATCCACTGGAGAAGGAAATGACAAACCACTCCTGTATATATGCTAAGAAAATCCTATAGATAGTACTAAAATGAGAATAGATATGATATCAGAAGAGAAGTCCCTCAAGTTGGAGGGTATGTAACACATTATGTTCGAAGAGTAGAGGACAACTACAAGTAACTCTGGTACTGATGAAGTTGCTGGGCCAAAGCCAAAAGGAAGCTCAATTGCAGATATGTTGGTGATGAAAGGAAAGTCTGATGCTATAAAGATCAATATTGCATTGGAACCTGGAATCTATGGAACTATGGTCCAAGGGAATCTGGAAATGGTCAAAGAAGAGATGGGTGTCAGAAACCTTAAATGGATGAGAATGGGTAAATTTGATTAATATGATCATTACATACCCTGCTGTGGGCAAGAATCCCTTAGAAGAAATGGAGTATCCCTTACAGTACACAAAAGGGAAAGAAAAGCAGTACTGGACTACAATCTCCAAAATAATAGAAAGATATTTGTTTGAATCCAAGGCAAACTATTCATCATAATAGTAATACAAATCTATGCTCCAATAACTGTTGTTGAAGAGACAAAAGTTAATCAGTTTTCTGAAGACCCACCTACAACATCTTATAGAAATAACATAAAAAAGATGACACATTCATTATAAGGGATAAGAATTCAAAAAATATTTGAAATAAGAGGTAAGTTTGGCCTTGAAATATAAAATCAAACAGGGCAGAGATTAGTAGAGTTTTGTCAAGATAACTTGCTGATCATTGAAAACACTTTTTTAACAACCCAAAAGGTGACTCTACCTGTAGACATTATAAGATGATCAATATCAAAATCAGATTGATTAAATACTTTGCACTCATAGGTGAAGAAGCTTTATTCAGTCAGTTAAAATAAAGCTGCAAATAACTGTGACTCAGAGCTTGAACTTCTTATTGCAAAATCCAGACTTAAAATTGAAGGAGAAAAAAAAGACAACAGCAGATCATATTGGTATAGCCTCAGTAACATTCCTTATGAATATGAAGTGGAAGAGGCAATTAGTTTAAGGAATTCAGTCTGATATATGAAATGCCTGAAGAGCCATAAACAGAGGTTCAAAATATTACATAGGAAGCAGCAACAAAAAATATTCTAAAGAAAAAGAACAAGAAAACAAACAGGATGTCTGATGAGGATTTACAAAGAGCTGAAGAAAGAAGGAAAGTAAAAAGTAAAGGAGAAAGAAAAAAGTAAAATCAGTTGAATATGGAATTCCAGAGAATAGCAAGGAGAGATACAAAGATTTTATTAAACGAACAATGCAAAAAAATAGAAGAAAACAATAGAATGGAAAAGACAAGAAAACTCTTCAAGAAACTAGCCATTGGAGACAGTTAAGGTGACTCTGTGGATTGAGGGCCAAGTCTAGAAAAAGGAGCTCCTGGCTTCAGATACTTCCTAGCTGTGTGACCTTGGGGTAAGTCACTTAACCTCTAGTGCCTAGACCTTGCCACTCTTCTGCCTTGGAACCATTACAGAATATTGATTCTAAGACAAAAGGTAAAGGTTTACAAAAAAAAGAGAGAAGGCAAGAGATACTAAGGGAATCTATCATACAAAAATGGATGTATTAAAACACAAAGATGATAGGGACTTACCAGAAATAGAAGAAATTGAGAAGAGGTGGTGAGAAAATGTAAAAGAATTATAGAAAGGTCTTAATATCACTGACAATGACAGTGATGTGGTTACTGTTCTAGAGCCAGATACCCTGGAGCATGAAGCCAAGTGGGCCTTAAGAAGTATTACTAATAATAAGGCTAGTTGACTTGATGGAATTTCAGCACAATTTTTAAGAGATGATGGTTAAAATGTTACATTCAATATGCCAGCAAATTTGGAAAACTCACCATAGCCTCTGAAATGGAAACAATCAGCTTATATCCAAATCCTTAAGATGGGAAATGGCAAAAATGTTCAAATTAACTGAACAATTAAATTCATTTCACATAGCAACAAGGTCCTGCGTAAGATTCTGCAACCTAGGCTTCATAATTACTAGAAGAACAGCCTGTTTTTCAAAGAAGCAGGTGAACTAGAGACCAAATTTCCAACATTTTCTAGGTTCTGGAGAAAGCAAGGAAGTTTCAGAAAAAAACATCTACTGCATCATTGACTACACTAAAGCATTTGTGTACAACAAAATATAGCAAGTCTTCAAAGATATGGGAGTACCAGATCGTCTTACTTATCTCTGGAGGAATGTGTATGTGGCCAAGAAGCATAGAACATGTTAGAACGAAATACTGAACAACTTATTGGTTTCAAATTGGAAAAGGAGTACGACAAGGCTGAATGTTGTCATCTTATTTATTTACATATGCAGAGTAGATAATATAAAATGACAGACTGGATGAATAGAACTTCAGAATTAAGCTTGTGGAAGTATTATTAGCTATCTCAGATATTCAGACAATACTTCCTGATGGCAAAAAGTGAAGAAGAATTAAGAAACCTCTTGGTAAGGATAAAAGAGAAGAGTGTAAAAGCTGACTTGAGGTTTAACATAAAAAAAACCCTAAAATTTTGGCAACTGATCCTATCACTTTCTGAAAAATACAGGGAAAAGAAATAGAAATAGTGTCAGATTTTACGTTCTTGGGATCAAACATCACTGCAGATGGTGACTGAAGTCGTGAAATTAAGATACTCCTTGGAAGGAAAGCTATGGCAAATCTGGACAGCATGCTAAAAAGCAGAGACATAACCTTGCTGACAAATGTCTGTATAGTCAAAGCTATATTGTTTTTTTTTCCAGTAACAATGGGCTCTGAAATTTGGACTATAAGGAAAATTGAGCATTGGAGAATCAATGCTTTCAAATAATGATACTAGAGAAGACTTTTGAGAGTCCCTTGACAGCAATGAAATTAAATCAGTCAATACTTAAAGAAATTGATTCAGACTTTACATTGGAAGGACAAGAAGATGAAACATAAATTTTTTGACCAAATAATGAGAAGACAAGACTCATTGGAAAGATTGAAGGCAAATGGAAAAGGGGACAGGATGACCAGATAGTGTAATAGAAGCAATGGACATGAGCTTGGACTGACTTTGGGAAGTAGTTGGGGATTGAAGGACCTGATGTTATATGGTCCATGGGTTCATGAAGAGTTAGGTATGACTGACTGACTAAACAAAAACATAAAATTCCAACAATATGAATTCGACCATTTCATAGTATTTACTTTTTTCATTAAAAGGTATTTAGCTGGGGCAGCTGGGTAGCTCAGTGGAGTGAGAGTCAGGCCTAGAGACAGGAGGTCCTAGGTTCAAACCCGACCTCAGCCACTTCCCAGCTGTGTGACCCTGGGCAAGTCACTTGATCCCCATTGCCCACCCTTACCAATCTTCCACCTATGAGACAATACACTGAAGTACAAGGGTTTAAAAAAAAAAAAGGTATTTAGCTGTACTTGATAAGTAAACTTTAAATAATAGAGACCTGAAATTTTATGCATAATACTCCTTCTGTCCTACTTTTTACATAGAAATGCCTAATCTAGTTGGTGTTTGTTAAGTTCAGAATAAAAATTAATTTTCATAACAAAAAAGAAAAAAAGAGCCTTCTTATTTCTTGGCTAATGTCTACAAGTCTCCATTCACCAGAGGGATAATCCCTGGCACTGCCTATATGCCATGGCTAGAGTGTTTCCTCTTCCCCTTCAGAATTGAGAAGTGCCCATAGCTGAAGAAAAAAAAGAGGAAGGGCACAGGGAAAAACAACGAGCCAGTAACAAATCCAATACATTTTTAGACCTCAGAGAAGATTCTTTTCAAGTTTGTGGTGCAGTCTTGGGGTCAGTTCTCCAGGGACCACCACAAAGATGACCAGAAAGCTGAAATACTTGGCCTGCCTGTTTACTAAGTGGGTCTGGGCCTAGAGGGCAGACAAGAGAGATTTCTCTCTCTCAAACTGTTCTGCATTAGGTGAAACATTCCTTTAGTCTTAACATCCCACCACTGGCCCCAGTTGGCTTGGTTGGTTTTATGTGAAGCCTTTGGATCATAAAGTAACTGAGCATTTGAGGTTAGTTTTGCTTTTCACTTATTATTTTTGTTTGTTTGTTTCAAAGAAAGTCCTTTCAGAGTTATGAACAGACTGAATTTCACTGCTGTCCCCTGTGGTCCTGAGGGTTTTGCCTGGCCCCAAGGAAATCTGGGCTTTTCTGAGAAGGTCTGACTTGTCTCTTATGTTTGACAGAGAGCTGATGGGGATTTCCTTCTTTGAAATGTGTGTTTTAAAGGGCACTTTGTCCCTTCTGGGGGTCACGATTTTGATCTAAGAGTTATCAAGACTGGCATTGATTATGGAAAGTTGTCCTCGTATTGTGATCTAGTGATTTAAGGGGACTGTCAGGAGTAGCAAAGGCTACTGTTAACTAGACTGCCCTATCCTAAATTGGCTAAATTAGGTCAATACTGTTGAAATTTCCTAGACACAAGGAACTAGGATACTTGGCAGGGTGAATTTCACTAGTCATAACTAGGGGCAACAAGAGAAGTATTTGATGTAAAACTACAAATGTATGGACCAAAGGAGAAATTTTAGCCAATAATGGCAATAGAACTATCAAGCACAAGGACTAAAAGTGGAAATTCTTACACTATTCATGTATCACTATAAGCAAATTACCCTTGCTTTCAATTCACCTAGTATTTATTAAAAAATAAGTGCAAGAAACTGTGCTTGACTCCTGGGATAAAAAACAAACCAATAAACAAGTAAGATCTGACCTCAAGGCACTTTACATTCTAGGAGGGAAATATGAAATGTAACCATATTGGTAGAGGAACTTTCCCAACCTAGAATTCCATGGTGCCAAGAAAATTTTAGATTCAAATGCTACCTCTCTATTAGTTAAGTCTAAAGAAATTAGCTATATAGTTATTTCTAAGAAAATGAGTGAAACTGGGAATGGTAATAGCATCATTTCACAAAAAAAGAGATAATCAATTTATATATATTCTAGACCTAAGTGGATCGAGACACGGTCACTTGAGAAGATTAGAGGACTCAGAGTATTCTTTAGCTCTCTAGGAAAAAGAAGAAATGCATGACAGAGATAACTATATTCCCAGAATTTTAAAATTCTAATAATTGCCATTTATATAGCAGCCTAAAGTTTATAAAACTCTTTATGTGTTTTATCTTCATAACTTCTCTGTGAGGTAGTTCTATAGTAGAGCTAAGTGACTTGTTTAGAATCACAAAATTAGTACATGTCTGAGATCTGATTTGAACTCAGGAAGATGAGTCTTCCTAACTCCAGGCTTTGTGCTAATGTAGCTGCCGATAATGTAGCTTTCCTATATTAGAAGAGAAATACAGAATGCATCTCATTGTTCTGCTAAAGTTATCTGCATTTTTCAAGTTGCACAGACAACTAGGCATCTGGCATCCCATGCCAGATCAACCACTGTTTCTAACTCTTTTCTTAAAGTATATTCCTGAGGTGCAATTGCTTCCCTCTAACTAGATCACCTATATGTCATGTTTCCCTGTGGTATATATTAAAATATCCCCCAAAAATCTTAGTGTTAGCCTTTCCCACAAACTAAGCCACTGGACATCTTAATATCCCCCAGCAATTAGCTTTTGCAGTGGTCTGAGTTTCAAAGAATTTAAAGGAGCCTAGATGAAATGTTGGTCTTGGACTCAGGCCCAAGAAAAAAGGAATCCACATCATAAGAACAACCACTATACCAGCTGGTTTCCTGGTGAATAGTGTCAGTGAAGAGACCAGGATGAAGGCATTGAGAAGACTCATTTCTCCTGTCCTTCTAGGCAGATATTCCCTTCTGTCAGATTTGAAGCCTACTGGATGGAAGCCACCACATGCATACTTGGTCTTCATATTTGTTCCTTGGCTCTGAAGGGGCCTGCTCTTCCCACCCCAAGCTTTTTACCCAAAAGGCCTCTTTGTTTTTTTACAAAATGGAAAAGATTAAGGGAGTTCCTTGGGGACTTTGAATTCCTTTCTGTTCCAGTAGACTCAGGGCTGAGGGCTTTGGAAATGTCTCTTGGTTACCTTGTGATATATTTCAAATTTTGCTCTCAGATGACCCCAATCCAATCCATTTGAGATTATTCAGTGTTAGAGAAGAATTAGGTGATGTAGTAGATAGATGACTAGGCTTGCAACCAGGAAGACTTGAGTTCAGACTCTGACTTGGATACTTACTAGGTATATGACCTTGGACAAGTTATTTAAACTCAAGTGTAAAATGATGGGATTGGATTCAGTGAACTATAAGATCTCTTCTAAACATGAATTGATGAACTTCATACCTTTTATTATATACTGTACATTTAAGTTTTGGGTATTTCTATTTCCTCTCCTCTCCTCCCATCTCCTTTCTTCTCCTCTCCTTTCCTCTCCTCTTCTTTCTCTTCTCTTCTCAAAATATTTTTGATGAAAAGAAGATAATGGACAAAGAGAAGGAAAGAACTCAACTAAAGAGGACAGATATAATTTTCCTCAATGGGGGTGGGATTGAATTGAGGGATTTTTGCCATGCTGCCTTCTCACATTCATCAGCTCTTATTAATTAAGCTAACATATACAATCATGCAAATTACTACTTCGTGGGCCAGGGAAAAACCATGGATTGGTTAGAAAGATAATGTAGCTTCTAAGCTTTGGAGATTCATCACATTAAGTGAGTTCTCTCCTTGTCACATCCTGCTCTGAAACTGAGGGCAGTTTTTCTGGGGTCTAATTATTCTTGTTTCATTACTGTGTAGTGGCAGTAATTCCATCAATATCGATCTAGACACTGCTGAGTTACATGCTATGTGTGCACCAAAGAAGGTGGAAATTTTGTCCTCAGTATCAATTTAGATCAATAAAAATGGCTAACAGTTTAGGTGGGCTTCAGTGTTCTAAGGGGAAGTACATGAAATGTGAGAAAGTAAGGAAGTATAGAACATCGTGATTCATTGGCATTAAAATGACCACTGCATTTATCTATGTAGAACACAGAGTCTAAGAGATATTTATAAATCTAAAGCTGGAAGAGACCTTAGAGGCCAACTAGTTCAACTTATCTTAGTTTGAAGATGAGAAAAGGATTTCAGAATCATAGAGGTAGCAAGCAGTAGTACTAATATTTTAGTTAGAGTTTCTGACTCCAAATTCATTTCTTTTTCCCTTATACCATGTTGCCTGGTAATCATTTAAACCATTATGTTCTAGGAATCAAAACTACTTCAAGAAGGCATCTGGTCCTCCTGCTTTGAAGCATTTGTCTGCATCCTAACTGCAATTTGTGCTTGAGGGTAGGGGTGGGATTTACAATGAAAGCATAACCAGGCCTTGTGGCATCATGAGAGTAATGCTGGAGAAGACTTTGATAATTCCAACTATAACCTCAGCAGACTTTGCTTCCCATACCCAATCACCCAATCTCTTTCCACTTTCCCACTCCATGTTCTCATCATCATGGCAACTCTACTCGTTTTCTTGGACTATATCTTTGTCCTCCTTCAGGAAAAGCTTGTTTCTGTTCCTCCTCCATCCTCTACCCCACTTCCTCCCCCATGTTATCTATGTGAGCTTTACCCTGCCTGTTTTATGTCTGAAGTTCCTTTAGAGTTCACCTTTAGTATTTAATAAAAAATGGAACTTAGTGTATTCTTCATTATCTTTAACTGATGTGTTTTATTTCAGTTTTCACTAATTGGAAGCAATACTATGTTTGGTAGACTAGAATCATTTCAATGGCTGCTCTATTGTAATGTGGTAGATATTTTTATTGATATAAAAGCAAATTATGAGTCATACATATGTGTATTTGTGCCTAGGTATGCTTTGACCAACCTGGAGTGGCCACCACAGTTTTCATTTTCTTGGCATCTGATGGCATGGTTCATGGGGAAAAGCAGCAGCCAACAGTGACCCTTCATTTGACTGATGCCAATGGACAAAACCACTCACTTGGTAAGTGTGATGTTTCTCCCTTCAAAATGAAGAGGAAAGGTAGTCACAGATAAAATTGCAAGGAGCCACAAAATGAAAGAATTTCTTCCCTTGATTTTGTTCTCTGCTTGTATTTCTTGTACCCCTTATGTATGAACATTTCTTTGAATTAAAAAATTGGGAAAATCAGAAAGCTCAATCAATTGGTGAATCATATAGGATGATGCCAATAGTATACCATATACCACTTAATATTATTATAATTAAGACTATGATTTCTTCATTTATGGCCTGTGTTCATAAATAGTTTTCACTTAGTGAAAATCTGAATTCAGCTTGGAGGGTTTCTTCATTCTGAAATCTTGGCATCTGACTTCCTCAAAGGCATGCTCAATAAATCAATAAACATTGACTTAATGCTTATTGGTTGATGATCATATGGTTAGGCATTGTTCTGGACACTGGGGGTACAAATGAAATAGTTCCTTCTTACAAGAAGCTTACGTTTTAATGAGAGAGGCAAAAGGATAAATCTGTATAATAAATCTATTCAGACTGAAAGAAAGAGAATAAATACAAAGTAATTAAATACAAGGTAATTTGAGTAGGAGAGCACTAACAATTGCAGGACCCAGGAGAGGCTTCACTTCATAAATTATGCTTGATATTCATCTTCAAGGAAGAGAAGAATTCCATTAGACAATGTTGAAATATAGGGGAGAGCTATGCAAAGACGTGGAGATGAGAGATGATGTGACCTGGGTAAGGAACAGACGTTAGGCCACCTTGGTTGGATTGCAAAGTGTGGGAATATGTATAATATAACATGAGGCTGGGAAGATAGACTGGGGACAGCTTGTAAAGGGGCTTTAAAGATAAAAGGAAGTATTTATATTTTATGCTGTAGGTAATAGGAAGCCAAATTGTGAGGATAAACTGAGATAATCAATGTGAAAATATTTCAAATGTGATATAATTAAGAGGGAAGTGATTTTTTGAGGAGTTATTTTTTTCTTCCCCCAGTTTGTGTCTTTTCTTGAAGCAGAATGAAAGGAATTTTAAAGGTATACACCAAGAACAAGCTCCTACTCAGGCTAATAGTCTTGTTCCTTCTTACTACCCAAAGATAGAGATTGACTAGCAATTTACCCTTTGTTCATCCCTGAATATAAAGGATGTTGGGGAATCACTGCTTCCACAGGAGAATTAGGCAGGCTATATGTTTCTCAAGCCCTTTCCAAAGGAACCACTCAAAGGGAAATGCACAAAAACTTCCACAAAGATACATTTGAGAAGGAGATCCTTGGCATTGTAGGTATTCAGTATAACATCCTAATTTGAACTTTTTAAGCATTACAATTCTAAAATAACATCTCTTAGAAAATTGTGGAAAACTAGCTGATCAGATGACCAGAAGCAGAAAAGTCTTTTCTGCTGTCATATAATGTTCTAAATTTACTATTTCCATCAGGAAGTTTTACCTATCAAGATTAATGTTCTACCTATGCCACTTATGTAGCTATTTCCCCCCCTTTCATGAATCTATTCCTCATTCCTCTTCTCTGTGATGGAAAGAGTCATAGATAATTACATATGGTGCATATGGCTTTAGCTGACTATTTGTAAGATTTAAAAAAATATTTTGTTAATCAGGAAATTAATAAGATACTCAGTAAAAACTTAGTGTCTCTGATTTAGATCCCTGGAAGATTTCCTGGTCAGATGCTACAAATTTAGGTTGCTCGTAATCATAAGTTTTTTCTTTCTTCACAGGAACCTATGAATTATCATGCCAGCATAACCCATTGGTTATTAATGTGACCCACAATCTAAATTTCCTTTTTCACCAAACCACCTCAGTGTTGCTTAATTTCTCTTCACCATTTGTGGGCATCTCAGCAGTGGCCCTAAGGACTTCCTTAACTATTAGTCCTTTAGCTCCCAACAACTGTGTCCCAGGGCATGAAGAACATGGACACCAACAACCAAGGTACAATGTCTCTTTATACTCTTTTTTTCTCCTCCACTACTGGGCACCTTCCAGTAGTAAAGTTCAGCTTTTAGGATGGATGCTCAATAATTTTGTGAATGACTATGACTTACAAAAGTATTCATGATGCTAAAAAGCAGAGGATGCTAACAATTTATGAAGAGAATATTAGTATTATATTTTAGAATTTATTCTTTGTTTGGTCAAAACTTTCTACTTGTATCTTATAATATTCCCACTTACAAATTTTCTATTTAAGTCATATTTGACCACTATCCTCAGATATGTCCTCTATTTTCTCCCTCTTTGTCTTTGTTCACACAATTTCCCTTGTTGCTCTTGCATAATCAGGTTTTCAGGTGTGTGTGTGTGTGTGTGTGTGTGTGTGTGTGTGTGTGTGTGTGTAAAATCCCCCTCCAATGCTTCATTGTGGCATGGTAATTATTCTTGTTTCTAAAGGAAATGTCAGTGAAGTTCAGGTTTGAGTGGGGCTTGGAAATCTGAAGAGATTTTGAGTGTGGGCTGCACAAGAGATTGTCAACTGTCAACAGAATTTATGTAACAAAATATAGGAGAAATTTTTTAGCAAGCTGACTGAAGGAAGTCTTATCCCACTGGAGGACCATCTAGCCAAGCTATGGAGTGATTGCGAACCATTATTAAGTTTGTAGCCCAAGGAAATAAAAAACATAAACAGGAAGGAGCTATATGTGCAAAAATATTTAAAGCAACTCTTTGTGTGAGCACAGAATTGTAGTTAGGAGATACCTACCCATCAACTGGAAAATGGCTGAGTAAGTTATAGTATATGACTGCAATGGAATACCATTGAGCTGTCAAAAAAGAAAAGCAGGAGAATCTCAGAGAAACCTGGAAAAGCTTACCTGAACTGAAGCAGAGTGAAAAGCAGGACAATAGTGTACACGACAGCAATATTATATGATGAACAACTGTGAATAACAGCTATTCTCAGCAATACAGTGATCCAAAACAATCTCAAAGGACAGAATACCTTTGGTTTTTATAGAAAGAACTAATGGAATCTGAATCCAGACCAAAACAAACTTTTTCCACTTTCTTATTTTTTTTTGTTCAAATTTCCTTCCATAGAAAAATTAATATGGAAAAATGTTTTACATGATTGTGCCTGTAAATCTCAATGGGAGTGGGGGAGAGGGGAAAAGACAGAGAGAATTTGAGATTCTAAATCATTTTTAAAATGTTGGAAATTTTTTGCATGTAATTAGAAAAAATAAAATAGAAAGACTTTATCAATTATTTTTGGTCCTACATTTTGGGAATTATTTCTAATCTTTCTTAGCTTTCTCATTTGGAATGATCATTTATCAGATTTTGTCTTGATGTTAACTTGCTTCTGAATCCTAGACCATGGAACTCATTGCAAAGACTGTTAGTGCCTCAACCTTCATCTTTTCCAGTTACAGCCTCCAGCTAGCATTGGGTCTTGAATTCTGGGATCATGGAGCTAAGTCTTCCCTCTATGCCACTTTCTGTTTATGATGTGGTTCCCACTCTCATGTTCCTTCAGGCATCCTAGACTGATATTCTTCTCTGGTTTTGAACTAGTGGCCCATACATAGCTCCCTTCTTATTGTATGAGCTTAAGTTGACAAGTATTTATCTTATATATAAAATTAACAATCAATAGTGGATGTATTTGAAAAATTCCTTGAAATTTTCTTCCCCATCATCCTTTCCTTCCTCATCTTCTCCCTTCTCTTTTTCTTCCTCTTCTTTCTTCTCCTCAAACTCTTCTGTTTTCTTTTCCTCTTCATTTAACACCTAATATAATACTTCCCAAGTTGTAACTGTTTGTCAGTTAGATAGTTTATCACATTTTGGGGTTCCACCATTTACCAGGCTAAGAAAGCCTGTGTACCTTTCCTCTAAGGTAGATGGTGTAAATCATAGAATTTAGAAACAGAAGTGATCTCAGAAATTGTGTAGTTCATTTAAGTCTCTCATTTATAAGCACTAACAAACTTTTACCTATTTCCTTATGCAAAAGATTACAAAAAGAGGATTTTATTTGAAACACTGAATATTATTATGCATACTATTTATATTGTTCTTAAATTTTCACCTCAAATTAGGAAGAACTTTGTTTTCTCCCAAATTTTTATTTATTTTTAGCATTTTTAAAAATTAAATATTCTATATTTTTTCTCTCCTTCCCTCCTCCCCCAACCATTGTAAAGACAAGCAATATATCGATTATACATGTGACTTGTAAGGACCAGAAATGTTAGGGGCAAAAATAAAAGGATTGGACTAAATTTATAAGAGTGTGGTCGCCAAGAATTATTACTCAATTCAAAATGATTTTTTATGGCAGTTTATTTATAAAAGGAGAAAGACTGAAAGTAAGAAAATCAGAGAGAGTAGATACCAGGCAGGGCTTCAGAGGCCCCAGAAAAGGGGTCCCAGAGGTAAACTAAACAAGGGTTTTAGCCACGAGGCCTTCTCCAAGATGAGGGGCCAATCCAGTGGCTTGTATCTCCAGAACAAGTCAGGGAAAGGAAATCAGTCATTTTCACTCACCCATGTGATACTCCTAATAGAAAGCAGTCCTCAGCCAGAGCTCCTCCAGGGTCAAGTTGAAGGCAAAAGCTCTCCTCACAGGAAGTTCTTGCCATTTATAAAGACCATTCCTTTCATCACTTCCTGTGCCTTCCTTCCATTTTACATGGACCAATTACAGCTAAAACTTTGCTTAGGACTGCTCAGGGGGCAGTCAGTCGATTCTGATTCGTCACTTATTATAGCATGTGGGTCACAGACCTACCCATACTTAAGGATAAGTGCGTGTATACACTTCTGGTGATAAAATCTAAAAATGGGCAGGGAAGAGTTAATCCCATCTTCACAAACTTCATAAAAATATATTTCCACATTAGCCATATTACATAAAAAATAAGGAGGAAATTATATTTCAATTTTTACTCAAAGTTTATTGTTTCTCTCTCTGGAGATAGTTGTTTTTTTCCCTTCATTATAAATCTTTTAGAACTATTTTGGATCATTTTCTTGATCAGAATAGCCAAGTATTTCACAATTAATTATCCTTACAATATTATTGTTATTCTTCACAATGATTCTCTGGTTCTTCTCAGTTCATTTTATATCAGTTCATATTGGTCTTGCCATGCTTTTCCAAGACCACCCTTTTCATCATTTCTTAAAGAGCACAATAATACTCCATTGCAATCATATAGAACAACTTGTTCAACTACTCCCCAAATTGATGAAAATCCCCTCAGTTTCCAATTATTTGCCACCAGAAAAAGAGCTGCTACAAATAATTTTGTAAATATAGGGATTTTTCCTTTTCCTTTTATCTCTTTGGAGTATAGACCTAGTAATGCAATTACTGAGTCAAAGGGTATGCACTGTTTTTTTAGCTCTTTGGACATAGTTGTAAATTGTTCTCTATGATAGTTGGTATAAGGTGGTATCTTGGAATTGCTTTAATTTTCATTTGTCTAATCGTTAGTTATTCAGAACATTTCTTCATTTCACTATAGATATCTCTGATTTCTTCTTCTGAAAATTGTCTATTCATATCCTTTGTCAAATAGTGAATGACTCTTATCTCTTATGAATTTGACTCAGTTTGCCATATATTTGAAAAAAAGAGACATTTATTAAAGAAAATTGTAAAATTTTTATATCTCCTCATTATCTATAGTATCTTTTAGTAAAATGTATTCCTGATTACCTATCTCTTTTAATGAGGTCTATTTTTACTTTTACTTGTGTGAGATCATGTCTGCTATGCCTCCCTTTTTAACTTGCACTGGAGCATAATAAATCCTGCTCCAGTCATTTATTTTAATTCTCTGTGTGTCCTTATGTTCCAAATATGTCTCTGATAAACAATATATTTTTGCATTCTGCTTTGTAATCCATTCCGTTATCCAGTTCCATTTTATGGATGAGTTCATCCCATTTATATTCACAGTTATTATTATTATATATTTCCTTTCATCCTATTTTATTCTGTTGATTCTTATCTCTGTTTTTGACCTATCCCTCCACAAAAGGCTATTTTGCTTCTGACCACAGCATCCCCTTTAGTCACTCCTGTAAGAAGGAAAAAGGGGTTTTATGGGTTCAATATATTAAAAGATGGTCGCCAGTGGATTGAACTATTATCAATCCTCAATTAGAAATAATCTCATCAAAATTGACTTTTATGGAAGTTTATTTACAATTAAGAAGAGAGAGAGGAAAGAAGGAATTAAGAATCTAACCCAGAAGATAATTTCGTATGATCCTCTAATTAATCCAGGTAGATCTTAACCCTCAGCCAAGAGTTAGAGGGCCAGAGGCCCGGAGGTGAATGGAGCAAACTTCATTCACTGAGTCTACTAAAAGAAATTTCTTAAGAGAAATTCAGGAAGATTCAGTCAGTCTTTAAACTCACCATGTGGAATTCAAAGAAGATATTAAAAACAATCTCACCAAGGTCTCAGCATTCCAGCATTCCTCCACGAACCAGAAAAGGTCCGTCACCAGATGCCCTCTTCAGCTGAAGATCTCTCACTCATTCGACTTCCTCTTTTTAAAGGGGTCACTTATGCGTCATTTCCTGCATTCACCTCCAATTTGCATGTCCAATTACAATAGATGATTCTCATAGTACTGCCTAGGGGGCAGTCAGTTGATCCTGATTGGTCACCCACTCTAGCACACTTGGTTACATACCTCTCAGAATTAGAGGTGTTCTCACTTTTGGTGATTAAATCTAAATATGGGCAGTGTAGACTTAATCCAATTATCACATTCCCCTTCCATATCTCTAATTCCCATCCCCTCCTATTCATCTAATGAGTAAGACAGTTTTCTAAACTAATTTGAGTGTTTACATATATATTTTTTTGTTTACATATATTTTTGAAGGAAAGGTTTATGGTGCAGTGAGTAGAGTTCCAGGCTTAGAGTCAAGGAGACTCATCTTCCTGGGTTCAAATCCATTCTCAGAACTCAGACACTTAGTAGCTGTGTGACCGTCACTTAACATTGTGTACTTCAGTTTATTTATATGTAAAATGAGCTTGAAAAGGAAATGAGAAACCACTCCATTATTTTTGTCAAGAAAACTCCAACAGGGGTCATGAATAGTTGGACATGACTGAACAACACACATTCTTCCCCTTTTGAATCAATTCTGATGAAAATGATGTTCAAGCATTGCTCATTCACCCCATTTTCTATCCACTCTGAAAGCTCTTCTTGCATATATCTTTTTTGTGAGGAAATTTGCTCCATTATACCTCTCCTTCCCCTTTATGCTACTATAACTCTCTTTCTTACCCCTTCCCTTTTTTTTTATTTTTATTTTTATTTTGGAAATCATCCCCATATAATTGACTCACACCCATTTATCTGTGTAAATTCCTTTTAACTACCAAAATAATAACTATCTTAAAAGTTTATATGTGCCATCTTCCCAAATAGAAATGTAGGCCATTTACTTCATTTTTTGTTATCAATGCTCTTTAATGTCTATCATTTTATATTTCTCTTGAATCTTGTATTTAAATGTCAAATTTTCTATTCTGCTTTGGTCTTTTCATTTCTTCTTTCAAAGCAGTGATGGGCAAACTATAGCCTGTGGCCAGATGCGGCCCTCTGAAATGTCCTATCTGGCCATGTGACATTATTCCTAATCTGACGAATACAATGAGTAGGATACAATACAAAGAAACTTCCAAAGAGTTGCCTTAGAAACAGACTGACAGATGAGCATTTCCTTTCCTTTGGTCCCCTCTTTAAAAAGTTTGCCCATCACTGCCTTAAAGGATTATTCTCATTTTTTTTGGGGGGAGGTTATTCTTATTTGTCATTCTAGTTCATTTCCCTTCTAGAATATCATATCCTGACCCATCCACACTCTTTTAATGTGAAAGCTTCTAAATCTTGTGTGATCCTGATTGTGATTTCACACTATTTGAATGATTTCTTTCTGGCTGCTTACAATATTTTCTTCTTGACCTAGGAGCCCTGGAATTTGGTTACAGTATTTTTGTTAATTTTCCTTTTGGGGATTACTTTCAGGAAGTAATAGGTAAATTCTTTAATTTTACTTTCTGGGCAGTTTTCCTTGGTAATTTCTTGAAATGGGATGTCTAGGCCCTTTTTTGATCATGGCTTTCAAGTAGTTCTGATATTAATTTTCCTTGATAGATCTCAGGTAGTCCAGTAATTCTTAAATTATCTCCCCTTGATCTATTTTCCATGTCAGTTATTTTTTTCTACTGAGATATATCACATTGTCTTCCATTTTTTTCATTTTTAAATTTTTTTTGTATTATTTTTTGGTGTCTTATAGAATAATTAGCTTCCACTTGCCCAATTTGAATTTTTAAATAATAATTTTCTTCAGTAACTTCTTGTACAGTCTTTTTCATTTGCCTATTCAGTTTTTGAAAAATTCTTCCTCTCCAATTGCCCCCCCACCAGTGAATGCTAGTTTTTGAGGCCTTATTTTATTCAGTATTTTTTGTGTCTCTTTTACCAAGCTCTTAATTTTCTTCTCATAATTTTCTTGCACCACTTTAATTTCTTTTCCTAATTTTTTCACCACTCTTATCTTTTTTAATGCTTCCAACAATTCTTGTTGACTTTGAGTCCTTTCAGAATTTCTCTTTAAGACTTTGGTTGTAACTGTTTCCCAATGATGCCTTCTTCTGAATTTATATCTTGATCTTCCATATCACCACAGTAGCTTTTTATAGTGAAGCTGCTTTTTGTTGTTTGCTCATTTTCAAGCCTACATTTGACTTTGAACTCCATGGTAAGGTTTGGCTTTGTTCATCTTGAGGTGAGGAGGCATTGTGCCACACTTCGGGCTTTTTCATGTTGCTCTTTTCAGAGTTAGTCCTGGGATTCTGAAAATTTTGAATAATTTCAGGGTGCTACAATCTAAAGAGTAGTCATTGCTTTCCTGTTGTTTGGTCTTTACTCAGAAAATGTTCTCTCCTGCAATTGCAAGGACTATCACTCCTCTTGGCCCTGGAACTATGACCAGGTGCCCTGTTCCCCTGAATATGAAATCACTAGCACTCTTCTCTGCCTTCAAACTATGACTAGGGCCCTACATGTATGGCCTACCAGGACCATACATGACTGATCATAAGTACTCCTTTCTGCCCTGGAAATGTGACCTAGAACTGTTGTCAATCAGCACCAGCTACAAAAGTTATTACAAAAGGATTCCCTGCAGTCTCTTTCTGACCAATTGTCTGACCCCCTTAACATTGTCTTTGTGCCCACTGCTCCTGGCGATGCTTACTACCACTGCATGTATTCCAGGTTGATTCCCTAACCAAGTGTCACAAACTTCAGTTGTGGACCTTCTAAGTTGTCTTATATTGGGAAAATTTCTCACTCTGAATTTCTGTTGGCTCCAGCATTCCAAAATTTGATCAAGAAGCTATTTAAAGTTATTTAGAGGAGCCTATTGTAAGAGTTGATCTGGGTTGCTTCCTCTACGCCACCATAGTGGCTCTTCTATGTATATAAAATATATATATTTTTTTCCATTAAGAAAACTTTATTTGTTATATGACTTTATTTACTATAAAATTGTTAAATATTCATCATGTATATGTACATATACATTTTTAAAAGTACGTATGCCACATGATGTATTAGACAAAGAACTGGTATTGGAGTCAGGAACATCACATTTCAAGCCCAACCTCTGATGCATACTGGTTATGTGATACAGGGCAAGTCACTTAACTTTTGAGTATTCTAGATAAAACTCTTGACTTTTTGGTTGTAGAGAAGGTGGTGACCTACTTTGGTCAAGGACTTTTCGAAATCTTGGAGTTCTCTATATAATTGAAATCACAGGCTTGGTCCAAAAAATTCAGCATACTAATTCCAAATCTGCCTCAATTGATCGAGTTGAAATATGAGCCTCCTTCTATACCCCTCTGTGCATTTTTATTAAATGTTTCATTGGTGTTTCATTCTTTTCTTCATTTTTTTTGAGGAGGGCATCATGATCCACTCCCTTTATTACCACACCAACAAACTCTCCCCTGTGACAAGTTAACATAGTCATGCAAAAGAAAAGAAATCCATAGATTTTCTATGTCCAAAAATGTTTGTTTCATTCTTCCCTTCTCCCAATCACTTTTCAGTTAAGAAGCCTTCTGAAGTCATAGTTGGCTAGTGCATTTAGAGATTGTTTCAAAGTTGTAGAGCTTGTTTCAAAGTTATTTTATGATAGTGTTTTAATTGTATAAATTGATCTCCTAGTTCTGCTCAGTTCCCTCTCCCTCAGTTCATACAAATATCTCCTGGTTTCTCTGATTTAATGTCCATCATAATTTTTATGACAAAATAATATTCCTTTACATTTATATGCCATATTTTTTCAGTCATTTTCTATGTGTTAAGCTATTCCTTAGTTTCCAATTGCTTACTACAACAAAAAATGATACTAAAAATATTTATTTCGGTAAATATGGGTCTCCTTAGGGTATATAAACCTACTACTGATATCACTTAAAGGTCATGAAACAGTTTAGTGACTTTTTAGATATATTTTTAATTGCTTTCCAGAATGGTTTAATCAATTTACTACTATACTGACAGTACACATGTTTTTTTTCCTCACACATTCCTTCCAACATTTCATTTTTCTTCTCGATCATATTTGCTAATTACGATAATATGAAGTAGAAATTCAGAGTTGTTTTAAAAATTGGTATTTCTCTTATTGTTAGTTACTTGGAACAATGTTTTTTATATGATGATTGATAACTTTCTTCTCTTTTGAGAAATGCATATCCATACCTTTTGACCATTCATCTATTAGGTAGTAACTCTTGTTCTTATGTATTTGAATTGCTTTCCTATAGATCTTGGATATCATTAAGAAGTTCACTGCAAAGATTTCTATCAGCTAAGATACCTACCTCCTATCCATAATCATAGAATATATCACTTTTCCTATTCCTCTAATTTACTGTGTGATACCTAGGATTTATATCTAGGTCATGTATCCATTTGGAGTTTATTGTGGAATATGGTGTGAGATGTTAGTCCAAACACAGTTTCTGCCAGGTTGCTTTCCAGTTTTCCCAGATGTTTTTTGTTGAATAGTGATTCCTTACTCTAGTAGCTGAACTCTTGGGTTTATTGAACACTATTATACTATGTTTATTTGCTTCTAGATCTTGTGCAATTTTTTAACCAGTACCAAATAATTTTAAGATTATTGTTTTGTAAAATGATCAGAGATTAGTTGCTGCTAAATTCCATTCTTTCCTGCTCTTTGTAAACTAAATTTCATGAGATTCTTTATCTTTTGTTCTTCCAGATAAATTTTATTGATACTTTTTTGCTAATTCTATAAAGTAATGGCATGAGATAAGTTAAGTGAATAGTGCTATCATTTCTATTGCCATGGTTCAACCAATAATCTTTCCAAATGATTAAGTTCTATATTTATTTCTGGGAAGAGAATTTTTAATTGATTTCATATAATTCCTATGTTTGTCTTAGAAGGAAGATTCCCAAATATTTTATATATTCTGTAGTTATTCTGGATGGAATTTCTCTTCCTGTTGAACTTTTTTTGTTAATATATGAAAAGACTAATGACATACCCAAATCCCACATTTAACAGGTGAAGAAACTAAGATTCAGAGTGACTTAAGACTATATTAGTTATAAATAGCATAAATGCAAATACAAATAAATGAATGGGGCTACAGCAATATTCTAATACTATCATTCCTTCCTCCAATCAACTCCTACTAAATACTAGTATCATTCAGTCATTCTTATTCCTTGATTATGTCAGCCTCATCAATAAGAGATAGAGTTCACTTTAAATTACTCTTTAGTGTATAGTGCCCTACTGGCTCATAGTTTAAACAAATGGAAATTTTAACAATAAGTCAAGTTTGGCAACCTCTGTTTCCTTATTGGAGAGAAGAGAGAGGCATTTCACATAACCTGTTAGCAGTAGCAGGGTGAATGCCTATATTTCTGTTTGAGTAGATTTTTTTTAGCTCCTGGGTATCCTTGGAATAAAAACTCTTCCCTCTAACTCAACAATCTCGGTGATCTGCTAAACTGAACTTTATTTCCTTGGAGTTTCAGTCCAATCCCATGCTGGTCCATTCTGTCTCTTAATTGATTTTCATCTTTATTTTATTATTTTTCCCCCTGAAAGTCAAACAAATGATGTTCTGTGATCTATGAGCATTTTTAGCCCAAAGGCCTCTGGAGGTCTTGACAAAACACTCAAAGGTAAGTTATATTTATTCAGAATGAGTATAATATCACATATAAGCCACAAGGAAACCAGCACAGTACAGATAGCAAGAGTGAGGACTATTTTGGTCTTATATCATATAGCTCATAGACACAAAATTGGAGGGAAAGCAAGGAGATGAAGGCATAGTCTGTGCAGCCTTATCCTGGGCTTGACAAGGAGGCTGATTAACCGTGATGACTGCTGGTCCTTCTTCACTCTTTTGCAGTGACACTGTATGAAAAGCAAGTTTTATGTGCGTGCGTCTCAACCAGTGGAAATGGGATCTGATTCTTTAGTTTACACAGAGTGTATCTGGAATGCGTGGAGGTTTCCAAGCCACATATGATTGACAGAAGCAGTGCAAATTGGCTGCTTACTCTTAGCAAGCAAATCATTGTAATAGGGTAACATGTTAACAGGCAAGCCAACAGACACCAATGTCTTTCTCTGGTACTAGGGGGAGCTGACTGAGATTCTTAAGCCATGTGCATTTACTAAAGAATAAATTAGGCACGAGTCCGTATGGGCAGATCTATATCAAACACAGTTGTATATATGCACACACTATAAACTATGAAACCCTCAAATTCTGGGCACAAAAGTGATTCATGACCACTGCCATCCTACCCTTTATGACCTGAATTCCCTTAGTGCTTGAGTAATGCAAAGCCTGTCAATTGAAGTTTTTGCCTTTGTGTAACCATCCCTATTTATCTGACATTCTCCAAGTACCATGAGCTTCCTTTAGGAAATGGAAGCCATTGATTTGCTTGGCATAGGAGAAGATGCTATGTAAATATTATTGGTGGTTCATAGTATATATAATCAATACATTGACCTATTTAGTTAAATGGCTTGATTGCAGCCCAGAAAATAAGTTACATAGGGCTATTAAGACATCTGTCTCAAGTGATGACATTGAGGGGATTCCTTTTCCTCTGTTGCCCCTCCTTATTAACTATCGGAATCTACCAACTCTATTCCCTGGTGCAATCCAGGTTTCTGCCACCTCCCCTCCTAGGATCCTATGGCCACCATGCCCTTTTCTTAAGGATGCTTTCCTTCAGGGTGCTCTGACACCATTTTATCCCCTAATCTGAGGACACATGATACAAGAGATTCTTGTGGCCAGTGTAGGGTTTTGGGGAAAATCAAGAAAGAAGACGCTTAGGTTCAAATACTGTCTCTAAAGTTTTTTAAATATATGATTATGTACCACCATACTTCACTCCCTTCATTTTGTTTCCTCATTTGCAAAATCAAAATAATAATAGTTATTATAAGGCTCAACTAGGACAAACTACACAAAGTACTTAACAGTTCTCAAAGGATATAGCAATGCCAGTCTCTGTTTTTATTAGTCAAGGGTATTATATTGGTAGATCAGGGGAATGCTTTAGACTTAATATACTTAGATTTCAGAAAGAAAGCTTTAACAACATCCCTCTGGACAAGATGGTGAATTGAAGGCTAAATGAGAATGAAGCATTCCCTTCCCCAAGGATTTGGCATGCTGCTTAGATGAATATCTGAAAGACCAGACAGATATCTTTAATATTAATGTTGATCTACAAATTGGGAGTGATGACCATGTCTGAAAAATAAAAGTTTCTTTCTCCTCTCATCCTAAAAGGAAAACCAAGTTAAGAATACCTGTGGTACCTATCTCATTGAGTTAGTATAAAGTTTAGCTAAGATAAATAATATAAAGTACTTAACAGACCTTAAAGGATTATACAAATGCCAATCTTAGTTTTTATTACTCGTAAGGTATTATGCTGGTAGTAACCTTTTTGTTACTCAATTTTCTCATCTGAAAATGGGATTGGGAAAGGGAAAGTTGAACTGGTTGGCCTCCAAGGTCACTTCCAGTTCTAAATCTATAACCATGAGTGTTCAGCTCCTACTTCCTGAAGGATAAGAGGAGAATAAAACTTCCCCGGCTTCTTTCAAGATTCAGATAAAGTTCTACATTGTAAAAGAAACCTTTCCCAGTTCTCCTTCATCTTAATACCTTCTTCCTGATCCTTCTCCTAATTTGTCCCATATATTTTGTTTGTTTGTATGGAGTTATGAGCATGCTGCCTCTCCAGTAGATTTTCAACTTCTTGAAAGCAGGGACTTTTGGTCTTTATTTATATCCCCAATGCCTGGCATATAATTGGAATGTTAGTGAACTGACTTAATGTTAGAGGACTGACTGGTTGACAGCCTCCATCCTTGGATAAGAATACATTGATTTCTGTCCGATCCTGCAGGAGTTAATTGTAGCCTCATTCTAATTTCTAATGTAAAAAAAAAGGTGTTTTGGTTAAATGAACAGATTCCTCTTCAGATAGGGGTGGGACTAAATGACCTTTGAGGCCCCTTCCAACTCTGAAATTCTAATTCTGAGCTCTTCACTTTATTGTTGAAGCCTTGAAAAGGGGAAGAGAATGGAACATGTTATATTCATATAACAATTACTATATTTTTGGCTCTGAGATAAATATTTTTTACATATGTATCATCTAATTCCAATTCCATAATTCCAATTTTCTGGGTGGTAGTCAGAATTTAGCCAAGTAGCAGCACAACATCCTTACAACAGCCACATAAAGCAGGTGCTATTATTACCCTCATTTCTCAGTTGAGGAAACTGAGGTGAACAGAGATCAATTGATTTATTCAGGCTACACAACTAGCCTGAATAGCTTATCTAAGGCTACATGAATATTTCACAACCATAGCCAGGACTAGAACCTAGGGTTAGTCTTAGGTGATGGTTCTTTTTCCAGTTCTCCAGACTTGGAAATCTTAGAATTCAGTCTCTGCTTGTTGAAATTCTGTCCATCCATCAAGATCCAGCTGAAATTCTCCTTCCTCCATGATGTCTTTCATAATCTCTCCAAATAGAGGTGATTTCTCCCTATTTTCATTATTTAATACTTTGTATTATTTATATATTTTATAATAGAGATATAAATCTTTTGAATGATAATTCCAATTTTCTGGGTGGTAGTCAGAATTTAGCCAAGTAGCAGCACAACAGAGATTAGTGTTCCTGTTTAGGACACTACTGGGATATGCTTTTATCATCACTCTCCATCATCCAGATGTGTATTTGCGTGTGTATGGGTGATTCATGACCAGTGTTTAATATCCTGGGTGTAAGATACCAAAGGACACAGAAACAAGTGAAAAAAAAACAACCTGTGTCCTCAAGGGTAGCTGGTTGCTATGGTGGATAGAGTGCTAGACTTGGAGTCAGGAATACCTGATTTCAATCTGCCCTCAGACACTAGTAGACACTAGACCTTGGGAAAGTAACTTCACCTTTTCTAAGTTTTCTCATTCATAAAATAGAAATAATAAAAGCACCTACCTCCTAGAGTTGTTATGAGGCTCAAAAAATGATAATTTAAAGTTCTCAGTACAGTGCTTGGCTCCAATGATCTTCACTTTTCCTAGAGGTTTGCCACCTGAGAGAATAGCTTTGTTTTAGAGCTTATCATTCCTTGGAAAGGATCTGCCTCCAATGTTAGTCTAAAATTTTGAAGCTGTCAGCCTCATCATGATTCTTAAATCTTTTCCTTCTATTTTCCCTATCTTTAAATTCCTATCTCTGGTCACAAACTCCAATTCTTCCACATTTTCCACTCTATCGTTTTTTCCTTTACTTTCTTTTACTTAAAAAGTATGTTTATAGATTAGTGTAGTTTTTACATCACATTCACTTCTGGGTATTATCCCTTCTCTCCCTTTCTTGCCTGGTGAACCATCTTCTATTACAAAACCTTAAAGGAAGTACATTAGTATTGTTCAGGCATTTCAGTCATGTTTGACTCTTCATGACTTCTTTTGGGGTTTTCTTGGCAGAGAAATGGAACTGGTTTAAAACTGAGGCCAACAGGGTTAAGTAACTTGCCTAAGACCACATAGCTAATAAGTATCTGAAGCTGGATTTGAAAACAGGAAGATGGATCTTCTTGACCTTAGGTCCAGAGGTCTATCCACTGCACTACCTAGATACCTTACAAAGGACTCAAACTAAAACAAAAATAATAATGATGCTAAAATTCAGTAAAATCACCCAACATATCTATGTCCAGCAGTTTATGTAATTTCACACATGGACAGGAAGACCATACCCTCATTCTGATGGAACCTGCTCTTTCCTCCCATTGTAACTTCCAGTTTTCTAAAACTCAGCCAGTTTAGCAAACGTGCTTCAGGCTCCACTTCTCTCCCCACCCAGACTTTTAACCTGTCAGCCATTTCAATGATATTCAGCTCCTTAGATGTACTTCTCCTGTACCTGACTTAACAATTCTTAACCCCAGGGTAAGCTTCCTGAGTTTTAAACACTGAAACAATTTGTTTTCTGCCTTTACTCCTGGCCTGCCAATAATTGGTGGTTATGAAACTGGGTCACTTGGCTCTGGTACAGATTCATGCTATGTAACCCCTGCTGGGTCTTCATTGCTATTTGGCAGTCATCATCTTTATTCTTAGCAGACGCCCAATGACATTTCCCACAGTGCTTCTTCCAACCCATTTTCATCCTTCCCAAGCCTTCCTGATCACTCTACATTTCCTCTTAAGTCTACTCCTTTTTGGATCCTGAGTTTCTGTTGATGAATCTATCTTTATCCTGACACTTAACCTCAGAATATGAAAGTCATCAAAGGTTGCACAGGATTGTGGAAAGCCCTGATTTTTGAGTCAGAGCACCTTAGTTAATATCCTCTCTTCTGCTTACTCCCCAGATGATTTTGGACAAGTCATTACCTTTGGAAGTTTGTTTCCTCATCAGTAGAATGAAAATAAAAATCAGTTTTCAATGATCTCTAAGGTCCTTCTGGCTCAAATTCTGATCTTAGACTTGACTTCCTCCTTCACCTTTCAATACCCAACCAGTTTTTAGATCTTATCAATTTTATCTTCAATGTCTGGCATCTAGCTCCTATATTCCATTTTCATTCCTACCCTTCTAGTTTGAGTCCTTATCACTTCTTATCAGTATTATTGCAATAACCTGCTAACTCCTTGTCTCTAATTTCTCACTGTCCAATTTATGTTTAATAAACTGCTGCCTTGATTTTCTTTATCTCATGAGTACTACTCCCTGTTTCAAATCTTTTGATGGCTCACCTTCATTTATGGAATAAATTGCAGGCTTCTTAGCTTGACATTCAAGATAAACTATAATTTTGCTTTAACATACCTTTCTATCCTTTTCATTCCCTGGACTGGTTCCAAACTGCCCTACTTCCTTATCTTTTTTTCATACTTTTTCCTATGCCATAAATGGCCTAACACACATCTTTGCCATTTGGAATTCTGCCTATTCTATTAAGAATTGACTTCAGGTGCCACCTTCTTCATGTTTTCTTGATGGATACATTTAAGTTAGGAGTAATCCTTTATTCTCTTCAAATGTTATGGAAGTCTTTGTGTTTCTTTTCTTATTATTTATTCATACCCACCTTCATATTAAATTTGCTAGTGAATTTGTCTTCTTCCCCCATTACTAAACTGTAGACTTTTTCTTGAAAGCAGGTTTGGTGGTAGATTGATCTCTATATCCATCTTGGGCACTCGGTAAATGTTGAATTTGTTGAACTAAATATAATAGTATTCAAAGACATATAAATTTTTTTAAAAAAATTCTGAATTAACTGAACCATTGCTTCTTCTGGGCCTTTCTCTCTACCTGCTAGCTTTATTTTCTTTTATGTGTTCTCTTCCCAGTTAGCATGTGAATTCCTCGAGAACAAAGATTTTCTTGCCTTTTTTTGAAATATATCCTCAACCCTTTGCACAGTGCTTGATATACAGGAAGCACTTAATAATGTCTTTTGTCATTCATTCATTTATTTATTCTATTAGCATGGAAAACAGAGAGTTGGCTATCCTTGCAATTTGGGGGGAGTACTATAGGAGTCTCATGACTATAATCAGTGAAACTCTCTAATCAGCTCTTTATAGAGTATGTCCTCTGGCATGTGCCTAGAGCTTGGCTCTTTCAGGGCAACATGTGCTGTCTTTGGAGATGGCCTCCTTCCACTGACCCTTGGTTTTGTTAGGCTGCTTGCCCTTTAACACAAATGGGGATGGGGAAGGTGTTTATTGTCATTTGAACTGACCAATCATAATGTGAATATTTAGAGGAGGGTAATGAAATGTTTGTTTCAGCTTTAAAAGTGTATTCTCATTTTACAAGATCTATTCCCTCCTCATTTCTAGGTCAGCTAGTTCTTTTTAGCAGTCTACTCACTGCTATCATCCAGTTTGATAATGGAAAACTTCTGGGGACCAAGCATTCAGCACTCGAAACTAGGCAAGATTGAAATGGGCCACAGTCCTGGTTTGACTCTTCAAACAAGCCCTGGGTGTGGGGAAAGAAGGAAGGGTGGTTTCTTGGAGACTTTTCTCCATGGAGCAATCGGCATGCATACTTATGGTAGGGTAGACCCAGAGATATATAATGATACATGGGTCAGCTAACATCTGCCTTAAGTGTGGAACAACCAATTAGTACAGTCACACAGGTTGCTTCCGTGTAGCTTAAAGTCTTGTGGTTCCATAAAGCGATAATTGACCCAACACTAATAATAAAATGTTATTTAATTTCTATGGATCAATGTGATTTCTGGGTGATTGTGGACAACACTTCTCTCTGTATTGATGCTCTGATTTCAGAGCAGTATTTTTATTGGATTCTCAAGTTTTCAATTGTCATATAGTGATTTGTTGCCCAGTAGTTTATAAAAGGCAGTGAGATTCCAATATATGATTCTAGCTTTCTGATCACATCTTTCTAGATTCTTGTCAGATGCTAAAACCTTGCAAATAGGAGTGATGAGATTCAGTTTCCACCACTTCACTTCATAATCTACTTGGTCAGTAAATCCAGAAGAGTAACAATCACCATAATTATATGTTCTTTATTGTTGTTCAGTCATTCAGTCATGTCCAACTCCATAACCATTGTACTCCAGGTCCTTCTATCCTCCACTATCTCGCAAAGTCTGTCCAAACTCACATTTCCATGACACTGTCTAGCCAGCTCATCCTCTATCATTTCCTTTTCCTTTAGCCATCAATTTCATACAACATCAATCTTTCCTAATGAGTCCTGCCTTTTTACTGTGTTGCAAAGTTTTTAGCTTTGGTATTTGACCTTTGGTGAACACTGAATTCTTTTTTAAATATTAGCTGATTTTAAATGACATGATTTTACAGAGCAATTTATTTTCAACAATCCTGTGAAATGGGGAGTACCATATCATTATCCCCACTTTTTGCAGATGAAGAAATCAAGTTGCCAAAAGATAAAGTGACTTGCCGAGGTCAGACATGCAATGAGTGTCCACATATTCAAACTTTGAACTCTCAACTCAAAGTTTAGGCTTCTTTTAGATATGTCCCAAATCCCTCACTTAAATTAAGAACTGACTTTTCAATTTTTGTTTTTAATTTTTCTTATTTGGGACTGCAGATAAGGAGACAGCTATGGATACTACTATTATGATTATTAATATTGACTAAAATTTATATGATAATTAAGTAGCATTTATATAGTACCTATTAGGATTACCAAAAAGAAAAGAAAGAAAACTTTAGAAAAGAAAATCATCAAAATATATATATTTTAAACACTCAGAGAACAGAAGAGGGGGTAGAAGAAATCAGAGAAAAATAACATGTTGGATTTATTATATACTTTAAAAGAAGAACAAGCCATATGTAATAGAGATTCATAATTGCATGAGCAACTGTCCTATTCTTCTGTGCATATGGTAAGTGCTCATTTTAGTTGAAGTTTGTTGAGCTGAGAATCAAAAACAAAAATGAATTGACCTTTATTAGGAGAGGGTATGACAAAGGCAAAATGTCTGAATTTCCTGATTGATTTTCTCTCTGGACTTTAGCAATCTTTCTACAGAGATACAAATATGCACTGAGGGATTTTGTAGGAGATAAGAGTATTAGATTTGGAATTTTACATCTGTATCACACCTCTAACCCTTTCTAGTTCTGTAACCATGAGGGAGTTATTTAATTTCTTCAAACCTCTATTATCTCATTTGTAAAGTGGGGATAATGATTTCAATAGCTACCTACCTTACAAGGTTGCTAGGAAGATCAAAAGAAATCATGTACATAAAGTACTTTGTAAACCTTGATGACTTTTATAAATATTTAAGAAATTTCTATCAATAGGCAATTCTTAACTATCTACATGTAGGTATATATATATATATACATATATGCATATGTGTACATATATATGTCTATATCTACATCTCCCTCCTTCCTCCTTTTGTTTTCGAGAGAGAGAGAGAGAGAGAGAGAGAGAGAGAGAGAAATGAGAGAGAGAGAGAAATGAGAGAGAGAGATGATAGATTGATGGATAGATGGATGGATGAATGGATGGATGATAGATAGATAGATTATAGATTGATTGATTGATAGATTTAGCCATCTCTACTTTCTGGATTATTTGGAAATAATTCTTAATGCTATAATGACTTTCTCCCCTGCCAACTAGCACCTTCTCATATTGCAAAAAGTATGCTTAGGCCTGTAATTTTTCTTTAAATTAACTTTTAAAAAGGGAATTTAAAGGATGTCTGTTGCTATTGCAAGAAGGCCAGAGAATCTACTGCAAAGTCAAATACAAGTAAATGATTTTAAAAGTTATTCTCTGATCTTGTTTTAGCCATATTTCTGTATCTTCCATTAAATAGTGACTATTAGATACTTGCCTATAAAGTTTGGATGGGAAAAGGTATTCAGAAAGAGTATCAGAATATCCTTTTCAGGGACTTAGACTTTTTTTTATCTCATTGGTTCTTTAATACAAATTAAAAGGGCACATAAAAAGTGCCTCTAGGAAGCAGATATTATTGTGTCCATCATTTGAATGACAAACCAAAGCATGGAGACATTTCCTCCAGGTCACAGTGGGTTTCTCGTGAAGCTTGGGAGAGAACTGAAGTCTCCTGATTAAGAGACAGAGCCAAGAACACAAGCCCAGTCCTCTTGGCATTCCTACCACTTTTGTAATCAGTCTTTGAACTCAATCTCTGTGATGGGATCATCCCATTTCAATCATCGGTCATTCTGTTTCATACTACACTTTTTCCTTAGAACCCACCTTGCTGTTTCTTTAACAATCCCCATTGTAGGGGGAAGCTAGGTGACTCAGTGGATTGAGAGATAGACTTAGAGACGAGAGACCCTAGGTTCAAATCTGGCCTTAGACATTTCCTAGCTGTGTGACCCTGGGCAAGTCACTTAACCCCCAGTACCTAGCCCTTATCACTCTTCTGCCTTAGAACCAATACACAATATTGATTCTAAGATGGAAGGTAAGAGTTTAAAAAAAATCCCCCTTGCATATAAATTATGCTGAGTTGGGATCTATATCTCTATCACCCGTTCCCACTTGCCTAGCCCTGAGCTCTTGAGCTCTTCAAATTTTTCTTTCTGTAGGGAGCCTAACAGCAATACTTCTGAGTTATCTCTCATTAGATTCTCTAATAAAGCCAAGGTTCCCTCTCTTTCCTTCTTTAGGTACAGTAGGGCAAAGTATTTGTATAGCCTTTTGCCTTTCATCTTTTATTTTTAACCAAGGCTTTCCTTTGAAGATTCACTGATGATGGGAAGTGCTTTCTCTTGCTGCTGGGAAAGGCACTATAGAAATAAAATATGTATTGTGTTCCTACTCATTTGATTATCTCTTTCCCCAAAGCAGTTTAGCAAATTACCATGGAATCTGTTTTTTGTTTCTCCCCCTTTCTTTTAAGCAAGGAAAGAATTATAGCTGCTAAATTGTTCCCTAGCCTTCTTGCCCAACTTATTTTTCCAAGAAAGATTTGTGTACAATAGAACAGGAGAGGATGAGAAACAACTCTGAAAGGTTTCTTTAGTTGCACGCCCCCTTAATTTTTATGGATCATGAACTGAAAACTGGAAAGTATCATAGAGGCCATCTAGTCTAAACTTCCTTGTTTTATAGGTAGAGAAACTGAATCTCAGAGAGGTTAAGGGATTTACAAAAAAAGTTATTCAGATTATAAAAATACAACTAGTTTCAAACACAGGCCTTTTGACTCCAGATCCAACATAATTTTCACACCTTGGCTCATCTGTTGGAAGATAATTTTGCTTCCACCATTGTGCCTCAAAAAGTGCTCTGCTTATGAATTTAGAGAATGAGATATATAAGTTAACTCACCCAAGACTCTTTTGGGAGTTTGTTGACGCTCTGCAGAAGCTGTACCAGAAATAATATCTCTCAAGATAGTTCCATACCTGTATTGATACCTGCCAAAATTCATCCTGGGAATTACTCAGCTCACAGCTTTTTACTCTAGCCTCTAAAGACTGGTCTTAGATTTGGAACTAGAAGGAAGTGAGAGGTCATCTAATTCAAACAATTAATTTAAAAATAAGGAAACTGAAATGCAGAGTGAGAGAGCTTGAATGACTTACTCAAAGTCACTCAAGTAAAAGGAAGAGCTGAGATTTTAGCCCAATCCCTCTAACTTATTCAGTAGGGAAGTGATATGGTTGGTTCTGTAATCAAAGAAAATTTCTTCAGTAGCAGTATATAGAGTAAAGACTTGAACAGACCAATTCGCTTGTTGCAATATTCTAGGTGAGTGCTGATGATGGCCTGAACTGACAGGATCATTTATTAAGTACCTACTAGGTTGACAGGCACTTGTTAAGTATTTTACAAAGATAATACCATTTGTTCTTCATAAAATTCCTGTGAGATCAGTGGTATTATTATACTCATTTTGCAGATGAGGAATTGGGCTAAAAGAAATTAAGTGCCAATTGTATTAATCCTTAGAATACTATATATAAGGAACTGAGAGTTAAGAAAATTATTATATCTTAAAATAAAGTGTTATTGTTTTTAAATTATAATAAAATATTCTTAGCTCATAGCTCTGATACCCTGAGCTGAATTTAGCCTTTGGATGATAGTTTGCTGACTTCTGCTGTAGGTGAGATCCTAGATGATTTATGTATTCATGAGCAACCGAAAAGTGGTAGAAATATCCACCCAAATAAAAAAAACAAGTGAATCAAGAATGCCTACTGTTCATGGTATAATGTGCAGTTGAATATCAACCCATAGAGCTCATATATTGATATATGTTTTACCATCAGAAAATAAATAATTGGTTGGGCCCAGAATTAAACAGCAGAAAGAGAGCAGATTGAATTGCCTTTGAGACATTGTACAATTCTTAATGGCACCATATTTCTTTATGAAACAAAGGCCTATGTTCAAATGCCAACATTCTGCTGGTGTTACTGTATGACTAAAAGTCATGGAACACTGTAGCCTTCCCAAAATTGAAAATGGATATCACCAAGAATGAAATAAAGAATTGCATCAGTTGTATGAGTGGGATGTAATTCGGTACGAAGAATTACAAAGGTAAACAGAGTAATAGATGGGATTAAATAAATATATGGGTAAAAAAGAAGTCAGGTTAGTCATATGTCTAAGGTGACAGATAACCAATGAACAGCTTTTATGTTTTACAGGTATTCTCAATTTATTAGGAAAAAGTAAAGAAGGTCCAGTTATCCTACTTTGAGTGAACCCACAGTGGTGAACTTCTGAGAGGTCATAGAGAGATTTGCTATCATTAAGTAAGTCACTGGATGATAAATTCTTTGTCCATTAGCAATTCATGAAAACAAAACAACAAAAAAAGGAAAATATTCTTGTTCATGCTTCATTCAGTGGTGGCTACAGTAAGCTAATTTCAGTTCTTGTATTGACCACTAGGAGTTCAATGGATGGGATAGGTAAGCCTGAGAGGTCTTGATATGTCTAGTTTTGAAGGCTGGATTCTCCCTCAGTAATAATATTAAGAAGAAGAAGGAGAAAGAGAGAAAGAATAAATAGAACGTTAAATTCAAGGTAATTTTGGAGGGAAAGTAATAAAATATATGGGACCCATGGCTTAAGAAAGTCTTTAAGGAAAAAATGATACTTATATTGCATCTTTTTTTAAAACCCTTCTCTTCTACCTTAGAATCAATATTGTGTATTGGTTCCAAGGCAGAACAGTGGTAAGGGATAGGCAATTGGAGTGAAGTGCCTTGCTTAGGTTGGCATAGCTGGGAAGTGTCTGAGTCCTGATTTGAACCCAGCACATCCTATCTCTTGGCCTGACTCTCAATCTACTGATTCATCAAGCTGCCCCACTTAAAGGGAGAAAATGATTCTATGAGGTAGAGAGGGATGAGAAAAGACCACTTTTCAGGTATAAGAAATTACTAGTACAAATGTATTAAGATAGGAAAGGGAATACTGTGTATGAGGAACAAAGAAGTAGCCAATTTGACTGGATTGTAGAATGTAGGAAGAAGTGTGATATGTAATGAGTCCAGAGATTTAGTGTGAGGCCAGGATGTGAAAGACATTAAAATGCAAATAGAGGAAGAGGTTCATATATTATTCTATAAGCAACAGGGAACCACTAGAATTCATTGAGTAGGGAAGTTAACACATTTAGCCCTATAGCAGCTATATAGTGGATGGAATGGAGAAGGAAGAGACTTGATAAAAGGAGACAACTTATGAATCCTTGGCATAGTCTATGTGACAGTTTCTTAGAGTCAGTATGAAAGTGGTAATTATATGAGGGATCAGATTTAAGAGATGTGGAAGCACAAGTGGTAAGATTTGGCAACTGACTATGTAATATGTGAGGTGATGGGAAGTGAAGAGTTGAGGATAACTATGAGCTAAAAATCTAGAAGAATGGTAGTATGGTGCCTTGAAAAGAAATAGGGAAATTTGAAAGAGGAGTCACTTTAGAAGGAAACAGAATTCATTCTGTCTAGGATGTGTTGGTTTTGTGATGTTTATAGGACATCCAGTTTTAAATGTCAAATAGGAAGTTGGTGATGCAAGTCTGAAGTTAAGGGGTGACACTGCAGCTGAATATATAGACTACATAATGATGATGATTAAACTCATGGTAACTGATGAAGTCATCAATAGAAAAGTGTAAAAAAGTCATTAATAGAAAAGGGTAAAAAAAAAAAAGAGGAAAGCCATGGAAAGAACACTGGGTAGAGGCAGTGATTAAGAACTAGGAGAGAAAGGTGAAAATAATTGGTCAGCCAAATAAAAGAATCAGATGAAAGTAATGAAAATACAAAAACAGTATCTATAAGGAGAAGGTGGTCATTGAGTCAAATATAGCAAAGACAAAAAGAAAGATGTAAACTAAGGAGAACTGCCCCCCATATTTTGTAGATAATAGAGCACTGGTAACTGGGAAAAAGTAGTTCCATGTGAGTAATGAGGTCCAGAAACAAGGTTACAAAGAACTGAAAAGTAAAAAGTACAATGAAGTAGTGGTTAAAGTAGAATGGATGCTGCATTTGTAATTGGATGACCTGACTTTTTAGATAGTAGTGTAGGCATATAATCCTTCCTACTAGGAGAAACTGAGGTTGGTAGACTGCTCGAATCTGGGAGTTCTGAGCTGCAGTAGGGCTAAAGACAATTGAGTATCCATAATAAGTCTGGCACTGATGCAGCAAGGATAGAGAAAGAAAATCAGGCTACCTAAGGAGCCAAGAAATGAAATGGATCTAAGTTTCTCTGCTAATCAGTGGTGGCATGAGGCCATGTGTCTGTTTCATGCCTTAGTCCCCTTCAATACTTTGTCCAGGGTCACCTCCTATGGCCTCTATACCTTTTTTCCCTCAGCTAGTGCTTCCTATGTCTCCAAACTACTTTGTATATTTTGTATTTATTGATCTCTTAATAGGTCCTATTCCCCCTATTTTCCCCTTAGCAGAAATTGAATCCCTTGAAGCCAGGGGTTATTGGTTTTTGCTTTCTTCTTCCCAGTGCCTAGCATGATGCCTTGTACACACAAAAAATCTTTAAAATTCTCTTTTATTGAGTTAAACAAGACGGAGCCATCATGCTCTAAGAGTCTTCTTAGGTCAGCCACCTCTTTTTCATGTCCTACAGGGACTTCATCTAAGGACTTCAGGATGCGAATCCAGTACCAACTAAGTTGAACTCCTAGGGACTGTGTTGTTCCCTTACTAAACCCCACATGTTTCACAACTTGCTGGGCTCAGACTATGAATGTAGCTGTAAAAGCTGTCACTCCTGAAATAATAATGCAATAAATGCCTGGGAGAGTCCCAGAGGATAAATTAGAAGCAGGGTGGAGCCAGCAGCCCAGACATTTGGAGGACTCTAGTGGTCATCACCAGGAAATGGTCCTTGTCAAGCTTGTTACTGCTATTGCAAATTAGAAACAAAAACAGGCATATAGATCTTGTAAAATCTTCCTTCCTTGTTTTTTCAAAAGGGTAACTTCTAAGCTATCTAAGGATAGCTAGCTGCTGCGAAGGTAAATCTCCATCTACCAGACAGTGAGATTGTTTTGGGTCTTCTCTCACATTCTACTTATTGAATAATTAACATTAAGCAAAATGAGTTCTAAAACCTTGATGACACAGGGCTGTTGAAAGGGAATGTTTTGGTTGTTTAATGAAAATCTGTTTTTCCTTAAAGGGATGGGGAGAAGTGAGTGTGTATGTGGGGTTAGGGGGAGGCATTTGGATGAAATTTCTAGTATTATCACTACATAGAATGTAAACTGAGTCAAGAAATGGAAATAAGTACAATAAACTTCCTAGTCCAGAGACCACCAGATTCTAGTCCAGTAAGGATATGTGAGTCACATATCAAGTCAACTACATCTTGTCCCCTAAAGATTGACCAATCTATGTCTAGCATAGAACTTTTATTCAACAAATGTCTGCTTACATGCCATCATCCCTAATAAATCAGAAGAGCAGGGCAGGTGTTGGGTTATACTTTATCTTTGTACCACCAGCTGCTGAATTGAATTGAGTTGGAAAATATGGTCCTTCATAGCCTTTCCCTTCTCTCTTTTCAGTCTTCTTATACTATGCTACTTTCCATATCATCTGCTCTCCAGTCAACCTGACCTTTGCTTTTCCTCTTACATGATATTCTTTCAGTTCTGGGTCTTTTAATTGACTGTCTCCATGACTGGATTGCTCTCTGATTTACTGGTTTTCTTTAATATTCATCAAAAATCTTACTTTTTGCAGGAAACCTTTCTTTTCCCCTCACCTTGGAGTCAGCAAGACCTGAATCCAAAAATGGCCTCAGATATATAATAGTTTTGTGACAGTGAGGAAATCACTTAATCTCAGACTCCCTCCAAAATGGTGAGAATAATAATACCTACCTTCTAGGGCTATTGTGAAGATGAAATTGGATAGTACTTTTTAAGTGGTTAACCTAGTGATTAGATACTTAATGTTTCCTCCCTCCCTCCCTCCCTCCCTTCCTTCCTTCCTTCCCTCCTTCCTTCCTTCCTTCCTTCCTTCCTTCCTTCCTTCCTTCCTTCCTTCCTTCCTTCCTTCCTTCCTTCCTT
>NC_058133.1:71032010-71067380 GCF_016433145.1 Gracilinanus agilis
TCTATCTATCTATCTATCTATCTATCTATCTATCTATCTATCTATCTATCTATCTATCTATCTTTCAACCAGATTTGATGTGCTTTACAAGGTCTGTCCCTAGAAAGAGTTTTGCTTCATCCAAAGAGTTTCTTTCATGGATATCTGGAATAATGATGACATTTGTTAAAAAGGTTGCTCTTAAGTTTTTATGAATCAATGTTGTATCTGGGTGATCGTGGGCAATAGTTGCTCTGTGAAAATGGTCTACTTCCATTATAATTCATTGGTTTAAGCAATATCATAAGCAACTCTCAAACACTTGGGAATTCTGATCCACACATTGAGCAATAATAATTCCATAGACATATGTGGCGAAATACACTGCTAATCTCCTGAGAACTGGTGGATTCTGTATGAATTGAGGCATATTGTTATTATTTTTTGACATGACCAAGACAGTAATATGTTTTGCTTGACTATATATGTTTGTATGAGGGATTTTGTTTTTCTTGCTTTCTTAATTGTGGGGCTGGGGAGAGGTGAGAAGGAGGGATGGAAATTTAAAAATAAAATAAAATTTTATTTAAAAACTCAATTGGCTGAATTCTTCAGTGTATTTTCAGGTTTGTCAATAGGAATTTGTTAATATATAAATAATAGTGAACTTCTGAGATAGAATTCTTATAGCAGATTATAATCACCAAGTGTTAACAGCTTACATTGATATGTTGTACTGTCATCACCTTTTCCTTGCATAATTTATCCTGATTTTTGTCAAGGAAATCTTCATCTTCCTGTAGGTGGCTTAACAGAATGGTTTTAATATTTTATTGATATTATTAGGTTTATTTTTAGGGTACTTTTCCAAATCTCTTAGGTTTGTTTTACATTTCCAAAAGCTTGCATTTAGGCTTATTTATTGCAGAGCTGTTAATTGCTTTAAATGTGTTCTTTCCATTTGACTTTGATTTCAGGAGGCCACTAAATCTCTTAGTATATGCAGCCACAACCTTCTCTTTGATATTTTTATTTTTGATGTGTTTACCCAAAAGGTCCAAATTCTTTGTAGTTATCGCCTTCATTTCTTTGGTCAGTGTGGCTTCCACATTCAAGCTCAAAGTTTTCAGTCTTTATGTGTCTTTGGCATATATGTAAAATTTCATACTTATCAAATACAAATGATATTTTGACATCATTAAAGAAAGATTTCATGATTATGTTAGTAGTCAATAACATGGTTTAGTTTAACTCCATCTTTAATTTGGAAACCATACTTAGTTCTATTTCAGCAAGATGATTTGAGTAAAGGATAATATATATAAAGCTAGGTAGAATTATCAAAGGCTTAAAATGTCTCTCTGAAAAATACCATGTCCCATTTTATGTAAATTATTATCTATATCATTGTGCTGGTGGCATATATTAGAGAATGAATTTTCTACCATCAAATACAGTGTCCTCTCTATACTTGGTCTACATTCTGTTTGGAGTACATAAATTAACCATGAATGTAGACCTAATTCCAAAGCTTTCTAACAACCAAAAAAAGGTGTGTGTGTGTGTGTGTGTGTGTGTGTGTGTGTGTGTGTGTGTGTGAAGCACTTTGAAAATCTTAAAGTATATATATATGCATATATATATATATATAAATGTATAAGTATAATGTATAAAAAGATGGTAGTAATAGTAGTAGTAGTGGTGGTGGTGGTGGTAGTAGTAGTAGTAGTAATAGTACTAGGTACTAGTAGTGATATCTTTTGGATCTGTCATTCAGTAATTCCTGAAACAATAAAAAGCTGTGAATTACACTCCTTCAGACTTTTTGGCATACCTTTTTTTTTTCTTCTCAGACAATACATTGTTTTCTTGTATTGATGGGTTGTTTTTCATGATATAAGCTATAAAAATACTATTCTTTCTCTTTCCCTTTCTCCAGTCAACATTTATTCACTTATTCATCCATCCATCCATTCATTGATCATTCTATCTTTCTAGCTATACATTCATTTGTTCATTCATTCATTTAATTATTTGTTTATTTATTGCTGGATCAGTAATTTTATCTCTTTAGTGAGCTCTCAGTGAGGGAATTTCCCTATTAGTGCTGTTTGATAACTGTATTTATGGAGTTGGAGAGTCTTAGTGGCTCCATGGTGTAGATGTTAGAGAGCAGGTCTATGAATCAAGGGCATCTGAATTTAAGTGATGTCTTTGAAATATACTGCTCATACATCCCTGGGCAAGCCAAACCTCTTAGAACCCCTAAACAACTAGCTACTAACATTCACAATATTAGAAGAAAATCAGATCTTTTGCCTGGCCCTGAGAATGTTTACTTGCTTTGTAGTCTAATTCAAGCATTGCCTGCCACTGGCCAATCCCTATCTTCTCCTCTGAATTGACTCTTTTGTGCCTCTTCATGTGAGATAATTTACTCCCTTCTATTTCTTCTTTTCTCTTCTCCCAGGGTTTTCTTCTCCCAGGGTTTACTTTGTACTCTGATGTAAGAGGTTAAGTGATGACTTATTTGCAATGATTCTTTTTTCCTCTCTTATATCCAAGCCCTATTGGTCCTTTACAACATTAGTTAGCTCCCACTCCCCAAAATTCTTCTCTGTACAGTTGTTTCCTCAGAGAAGGTACCTCTGAGACCCTTCTACCTCTAGCTCTCTGATCCTAAGGCTATTCCCCACTTTACTAAACTAGTTCTTTTTCCCACTCATTCTGGGCTTACAAAATTTTACAGTTAATTGTCCTCCATCTCGTTTTAGCAAGCTTTTTCTCCCCTGGCTATACTAAAAACTTCTTCAGGGAAGGGAACAAGTCTACTTTGCCTGATGAAACTAAAAATGTTCCATGCACATTAGAGCTCAGAGATCAAACAATGCAATGTTTTTATTTGTGGTTCTCGGATTAGTGAAATAGGATTGGATTAGTGGCTAGTTACATGTCGTTGATTGATTTATGTATTCTAGGTGAGGCATTTCCATTTCCTTATCCTGAGTGTTTGTGTGGCACCACAGTTTAAGGAGAACATTGATAATCAGGAATGTGTTCAGAAGCAAGTAACCAGAATGTTGAAGGGCAAAACTCTGGGGATGTGAGAAATGCCCTAAAGTACTTAAAAGGCTGCTGGGTGGAAGACAAATTAAACTTGCTCTTTTTGGTCCCAGTGGGCAGAACCAAGAGCTGTGACTAGAAGTTACACAGGGAAAAAATTAAGGGGTAGACCAGGATTGGAAAGCTAAAGGGTAGAAGCAAAATGGGGGAAATCTAGATAGAGAGTTGTCTATATGAGTCCATAGGGAGCCATCTAAATGTTAAAGCTCATAGTTACATTGCAATTTAAGGCTTGCAAAGCATTTAAAAAGTATTCTCATGACAACCTCAGAGATAGGTGTTAATATATTCCTTGTTTTATAGATGAGGAAACTGAGGCAGGCAGGGGTCATCTTTGTCCAGGATGACACAGTTACTGTGTCTGAGGCTACATTTGAAGTCAGATCTTCCTGACTCCAGGTCTGACTTTCTCTCTACTTTGATACTGAATAACCCTCATATAATTTATATGTTTATAATTATATGTACAACTTCATCTTACTGGAGGAGTGTCATTATTCCTTAAACGTCCTTCCCCCAATCCAGTTCACTGATGTTTAAAATATTCTTCAGCCTCTTTTATGAGCTACAATCCTTCAGATATTTGAAGCCCAGTTTGAATATGTTTCCTGGACCTTTTTCAGAGAACAGGTTTTCACTAGAGGAAGGGAGAAAGGATGTGATCAAACTGGACTTCTCAGTGTCCACCGGGTATGGGAGGGAAAAAATGCAAGAGGTAGGGCATCTAACTCGACTGTTTTCCTCACATCAAATACTTGGATAACATGGAAGCTCCCTGATAATAGGGAAAATTTAATTTTTAATATGGCATCCCCCTTTGTGACCACCTGTCACACTGTAGCCCTTAATAAATGATAATGGATTAATTGATTTAATTTTATTTGAAAGGGATGTCTGATACCACCAAAATACTCAGTCTGATTGTGAATTTCCACTACAGTCTGCCCTCTGGCAGAGTGATTTCTCCTGCTAGTTCCCTAACTGAAAAAAGGCAGTAAAATAAATTTATTAATAACAAATTAATCCCTTGGAACATCGTGTCGGGGTCTGAAGATGTCCGTCCTATGAGCTAGGACTCCAAAATCAGTTCTTCCAATTTCCCCTGAGTTTCTGGGAAGCCCCCAGTAAGCCTCCAAATGACTTCAATTTCCTTGTTTGTCAACATGAATTCCCTACCTACTCGAGGGACATTCTAAGGCTTCCGGAATGCCACTTTCCTCAAAAAGCCTTCCAGGACCATAAAAAGAGAGTATAAAGTATCACCGTCATTATAATTATTCATAATAAAATACAAATCCTGATATTGGAGCTTATGTCAAATTAGGCAGGAAGAAAAATGGGTTGGGGAAGAGAGGAGGTGGGAGAAATAAGGGAGAGAGAGTTAGGAAGCAAAACAACCTGGTTCAGTGGAATAGTGTGTGCGGTAGGGGAGACATGTAGACAAGGTTGGGGGTAGGGGCACCAGGGGGAGAAGTCTACAATTGGTACCAGATGTGATCAGAAGCTAACGACCTGACAAACACCGTAGCCATAAAACAAATTCTTTAAAAAGGAAGCAAATGGAAATACAAGCTAGTGAAAGAATTTGCAGCAGCTGCCCTAAAACCATTTCTCACCTCATAAACAGGTCTGGGTTTGGCTCCCCCCACCCCCACCACCCCCCTTCTCTGTTTTCCCCTCTCCCCCTTTCTTGCCAATGCTGAATGGGCTCTTCCACTCTGGTAGTCATAGCAACTGTGGCTAATGGAACCCTAGCTAGATGGTGGTAGGCTCATTTCATAAAGGCACTCTGAACAATTTTGGGGTGACGTCTCAGCACATATTTGTACGTGGCGGTGACATGAGTTAATTGGATGGAGCGGCTGCAAAAACAGCACCTTATTTCACATTAATTTCTTTGGCAATGAGCTGACAGAAGCCAGAACTGTTAATCCCTCCCCACTATCCAGCATTTTTTTGTCTCAGCAGCCTGAAGAAAATGTTAAGCTTCCTGAATGGCATCTTTCATTTCCTCATTCCCAATGCTTTACTCTCTTTATGAACATCTCATCTCATCCAGGGAATTTTGATATATAGAGGGGAAAGGGGAATGAGGTAGAGGACTCGGGTTCTAGTCCTGACTCTGCTGCTCCTCTGGATATTAGTTTACTCATCTATGAAATGAGAGGTTTCAATGAATCCCAGGATCTCTAGTTGGATGAGACCTCAGAGGCCATCTAGTCCAAACTGTACTTACTCTAGAATTCCTCCTGCCATATCACTCATAGGTGGTCACCAAGCCTTCTCTAGGAGACCTCTTGGGAAGAGGAAACCACAACATCCTGAGATCCATCCACTAAATGAACTGCTTCAAGGATCTCTTCCTACTGAAACAGTTCATGATTCCAAGGCTTATGAATTTTTCAAAGACAGGGAGGCATAGACAGTTTTTTTTTCTTCCTAACGTTGCCTGTCATTCTAACTCTAATAAAAGGAATTACAGCAAAATACCTTCATGAAGTTAAATGAAGACACACTGGCAAAACAAACAAATTAATATAACTTGTTTTCTCCCCCTACTCACTCCTATTCTAGTTTGGACCATTCCTTCCATTCCCTCTGCACATCCTTTGGAAAACAAAGGAAGTCAGAGTTTTCATAATTGATGATTTAGACCTGGATACAGAACCATGTGATGGGTTTACTACAAGCAAAACCACAGCCCCTTATTTAGCTTAAATCCTTGTTTCCTTGTTTTATAGGTAGAGTCAAGCCTTGATTATTTAAAAACAAATTATCACTGGTACCGCAAACCAAGGGTAAAAAGAAGAAATAAGAGAAGATGAAGATCAATTCAGGCAATTTAGTTAATGTTAGTGATTCTTATTTAAAAAAAGAAAGAAATGGATTCAGTTTGGAAGAAGGAGGTTCAAACCACTAACCAAGAATGGAATTTCATATTATATAAATTTCAGATCCTTACCTATATTTTCCTTTTATTTCAAACCTGTGATTTAAAAGTTAAGATGTGAATTTAAATCCAGCCTCATCCACTTAGTAGCTGTGGTACCCTGGGGGAGTCACTTACTGCTGTCTGCTTCAAGTTTCCTCAACTATAAAATGGGGATGACAATAATAACATCTACTACCTAGGGTTGTTCTGAGGATTGAAAGAGATGATATCTGTAATATTTAGCACAATGTCTGGCGATTAATAAAGTAAGCACTTAATGTTTATTCTCTTCTGAGGAAATTCTCTTTTGCAAAAACATATCACCAAATATTGTATCACTTCTAATCCTGTAGAATTACCTGGAGAACCTAAGAGGTTGAGGCTCCTATCAAGGGTTACACAGACAGTATATATCAGAGTAAAAACTTAAATTCAATTCTTTCTAACTTCATTGTCTTCTCTCTGTCCCTTCTGTTCTAATATCAAGCCTTACTATAGAAAACTGGACAATGTTGTCTCCCTGCCTCCCATGCCACTCACCATTACAATGGACAGTTGATGGAATTATTCAGCATGCTCCCATTGAATACAAACTATTGAGTCCTACAAATGGCCATTCCCAACTCATTCCCATTAAACCATCAGAGTTGATAAAACACTTTTGAAGCAAAAGAACATTTGCTTCAGTTCTGTCAGGACAATTTATTTGTATAGATCAGCTTACAAGACCAATATCTAAGTGAATGTGATTGTAATAAGAAAATGGCTGGTGTTTATATTGGTTTAACAACTTTTTACTTACATTACTTCATTTGAGTAACAGAACAGTCGTGAGAGTTAGGTTCCTTAAGATTTGATCTCCCTTTTAGAGATGGGAAAACATGGGCACAGAGTGGTCCAACAGCTATCTCTTGATCATAAGGCTAGTGTCAGAAATCATATTTGCACCCAGATCTTATCCCAACTCTTATCCCAACACTCTCTCTGCTGACTTTACCATACTAGTTATATGTAGGTATCTGATTGTCATGATATCAAGGTGAAAATGTATGACTATGAATCCTTGCTTAATCATTCATCTTGCCCCTAAACAGTAAATGGATTCCTTCTGGGACATCCATGTACTATGGAAAGTCTTAAGTTCTCTGCTTCCCTCTTCCCACCACCTCTTTTCTGGCTTCTTAGAACAAAATTTTGGATAGAATCCTTGAGCAAACCATTAATTCTTGGCTCGTAGCATTTTAGTTTCTAGTAGAGTGAAAAAAGGATCATGTTACAGGTTTTGTAGCATAAATCTTGACCTTGAGGGAGGTTTTGTGTGTCTATCTTCTGTGTGCTTGCCCGTCATTCAGTAGAGGCTGCCTACTGGGAAGCACAACTCTACAATTCTGATGGCTGGAAAGTGTCTTTGGGTTTCACTTCAGTCATTTCCAGGAGTATCCTGCAGTCTCTTTACAGCCTCTGATCCAGACACTTTGCTCATATGCCATGCAAGCCCACGCACTTAAAGAACTCATGCACAGATAACTGGGAGGCCACTGGGGACTGGTTGCTTCCCACCGCATCTTGAAAATAATTGTTAAAATTATTTTTCCAAATCATCAGGCCCTCAAAAATTCCATTTAGCCCACAGAAATTTGCAATGGTTTCACCCATGTTGACCAAGGTTTTCAAAATCCCACTCATGGCTTTTTTGCTTCTCAGAAACACAGAATCATTGAATTTCAGAGGTAGAAGTGAGTCCAGTCTCAACCTGAGAATGTATCCTTTCTACCACCTCCCCATGAGTGGTTATCTAGTCTCAACTTACTGATCATCATTGATAAGGAGCTCTTAATATTTTAAGGAAGTTCATTTCTTAAAAAAATGTGTTCAGATTCTCATTAATTTATTTTAAATACTTGTATTGTGCAAAAAAAAATTTTAAACCCTTAACTTTTGTGTATTGGCTCCTAGGTGGAAGAGTGGTAAGGGTGGGCAATGGGGGTCAAGTGACTTGCCCAGGGTCACACAGCTGGGAAGTGTCTGAGGCCGGCTTTGAACCCAGGACCTCCCATCTCTATGCCTGGCTTTCAATCCAATGAGCTACCCAGCTGCCCCCTAAAAATTTTTTTTAAAACATTTCAGTATTTTATTTTTTTTTCAATTAAATGTAAAAATTTTTACCACTAATTTTCAAAAATTTTGAGTTCCAAATTCTTTCCCTCCCTCCCCTCCTTCTTCCCTGAGATGTTAAGAGATTTGATATAGGTTATACCTAGGATAGCATGCAAAACATAGAAGTTAATCTTTTATAGGGAAGCTCTCATCATTAATATGTTTTTCCTTTCCTAGTTTAAATCTGCTTCTCAGAAGCATTCACCCATTGGTGCTCATTATGATCTCTGCATCTCTGGACAATTCACTTAACCTCTGTTTGCCCTAGTTTCCTCATCTTTAAAATGGGGATAATAATAGCACCTACTTCCCAGGGTGATTGTGAGGATCAAATGAGATAATAGTTGTAAAGCACTTAAAACAGTGCCTAGAGCATAGAAAGTGCTATATAAATGTTTGCTATTTATTATTAATTATAATAATTTTCATTTAATTTATTACACTGATTAACATATAATTACATTATTATAATTTAAGTTATAATGATAACAATTATTAATAATATTATTATTAAAATGGAGATAATAATACCTACCTTCTAGGATTATTGTGAGGATCAAATGATATAATAATAATTATAAAGCACTTAGGACAGTGGCTGACACATAGTAAGCGCTACATAAATGTTAGCTATTATTATAATCAAATCTCATCTATCTTCCACATGACAGTTCTTCCAAAGCCCAATCTTTATCCACTCACTTCTACATGCCAGGGGGCAATACTGGACAAAGCTAGAAGCAAAGTTCTGTTTTCTTTCAGATATTTTGTTATACAAACCAAGTAAATAACATATGGGCTGCCAAGGGTCTAGGAAGGAGTTACTGTAGCCAAACAAAATGAGTTTTGGTCAGAGCTCCCAATTAGACCTTGTACTATCATAACTAGCAGGAGGCTGAGATGATATAGAATCCATCTTCCATTCTCTATACTAAGCAGGTTGTGAGGGGGAAAAATGTATGAGGATATAGGGATTATTCAGTGTACACATGACCCAGGACTAATGAGTATAGCTAACATATCAAGTCAGGTCCAGAATGATGGGCAAAAGTCCAGTGATATGAAATTTAATAAGAATAAATATCAAGCCCTGTACTTGCATTTGAAAAAAAAAACAATATAAATACAGGGTACCCAAAACATGCCTAGACAATAGTTTATATGAATAAGATCTAGTATTACTAGACTGTAAGTGCCATGCAATCAACAGAAGTATACAGTAGCCAAACAAATAAAAAAAGAACAAAAAACCCAGTCATTTGATTTCAAGTTTCATTCATATCTGGAATGTGAGAGATGATATTTCTACTATTCTCAGCTCTAGTCAAATGCATGTACTGTGTTTGTTTTTTGGGGACCATCTTTTTGTGGGCAGCTAGGTTTTGAAGTCAGGAACATGAATTCAAATCCTTTCACAAAGACACTAGCTGTGTAGTTGTGTGATCTTCAACAAGTCTTTCATCTCTTTAAGCCTCAGTTTCCTCATCTGTAAAACAGGAATAATAATAGCACCTCCCTTCAGGGTTGTTGTAGGTTTAAAATGAGCAGATATTTGTAGAATGCTTTACAAATCTTAAGATGCTATTTAAATGCTAACTAATATTATTTTTAAAGTAGTCGTAGTATGAGCCAAAGAGTTTTCAAGGTTATTTAGAGTCCCATCCAGTTTGGGAAAGCAAAATTATTTAAAAACAAATTAAGGTATTCTAGTCCAGTATGCTCCTGGGATTGTACTGTGAGTGCTTTTGACATGCCTACAAAGGATGAGTTTATATCCTAGTATTTTTGTCAGAAACACAAAGCTGTTATTATATCTTCCTGAGTCAATAGTCTGTGGAAAATTAAATATGAAGGAATAACAGCAAGAAAAAATAAAGTAGTAGTAGTAGTAGTTAGTAGTAGTAAGTAGTAGTAGTAGAAGTAGTAAGTAATAATAGTAGTAGTTGTAGGTAGTAGTAATAGTAGTAGTAGTGGTGGTAGTAGTGGTGGTGGTGGTGGTGGTGGTAGTAGTGGTGGTGGTAGTAGTAGTAGTAGTAGTAGTAGTAGTAGTAGTAGTAGTAGTAGTAGTAGTAGTAGTAGTAGTAGTAGTAGTTAGGGGCATTGACAACCTAGAGATTATTCAGAAAAGGGTGATTAGCTTAGGCTTATGGTGCTGATGAGAATACTTTGAACATCACCATCAAAAACACAATAGTGCCTAGGATGAAGAGGCTGTTATGGCAGGTTTCAGCTCAGTGCTTTGCTTTTTCAGTGGAGATCTCTGATCTCATCAATGTGGATATGCTTTCCAATGGTACCAATTGTAAACTAATTGTGTACCTGCCACTGCAAGAAGTTCTGGAGGTACAGAGACAACAATGAAATAATTCCTGGTGCTTCTTGATATCAATAATTAAATGGACATTAAACAAAGTTATTTGTCATTCTGCCTTTATAATTATCTTGCCTGATTTTGACAGACATGGGAGAAGCCTTGTTAAAGAGCCCTTTAGTTGGTGTTTGGAACTACCTAAATCAAATTCTTTTAAAGGATAGTTAACAAATAATAGCTATCATGGGATCTTATATTCTCTGCCTCTTTTAGTTGGTTCAGTATCAAGGAAAAACTTCCTAGCAATTAGAACTGTCCAAAAATAGAAGGAGCTGATTCAGGACATAGTTTTCCATCACTGGAGGTCTGCAATCACAAGTTAAATGACCACTTGTCAAGTCAGGGATAATTCCAGAGAGTATTTCTGTTTAGATATGGCTGAATTATCTATGTAACCTTTAAGGTGCCTTCCAGTTTTCTGAGTTGGTGATTCTGAAACTATATGAATATGCCCCTCAGAGTTCTCTTGTGGTATTCATTTTCCTGAATCTTTCCTCACCTACTGCCCTATCAAACAACCCCTGTCCAGCTCTCCAAAAATGAACCGAGGCTGTCTTCTGCTTAAAGACTAAAAGTCCAATCTTTTTAGCCTGGCATTAAAGCTATCTATAATCTAGCCCCAGCTTACTTTTTATAGCCAGCACCCTTTCCCTTAAAACTAAACTAATCACTAGGGAATCCTTCTTCCATTTGGCTGAGTTAAATGGTGTCTACAAGTGGCAAACATCTTTAGCAATCCTAGCAGAGCTCCCCTGGCACTTTTTCCACTTCCACACCTTTGCTCACACCATTCACCCAGCTTGGAGTGCACTCATCCTTATTCCATGCTAATAATTTCCTACCCATCCTTCAAAGCCTAACTTTAACTATACCTCCTTTGTGGCACTTTCTCTTCCCAGGCCAGCCCTAACTAAATTCCTAGGAGACTTGATGAACAACGTTACACAAGGGTTTTGCAACTTTTGTGGGGGGAACTAGGGGCCGATAATTAATTCTATAAACAAATGAACTAGGAAGAGCATACCCATGCAGTCACTAAACCAAGTGGGAACATTTGACTTAACACAATGTTTCTTAAAGGGATGCACTGCCAAAATGAAAAGAAACCTTGGAGGAAAATGACGCCTTGTCTCATTTGGTTCACACCCAGGGAAAGAAAATAAACAGCTTAGGTGTAGTCCATACTAAACACACGAGTCCAGAAAACAAAATTTACTCTGAAATCTTGGCAGTGTCAACTGTTTATGTGGAGTTACGGGTGTAGTTTTATAAGTATCCCTTCCATTAAAAATACAGGGGGTCAAAACCTTTAGAGTTGGGTTGTGCCTGAGATTAGAAAAGAAGCAAAGAAAGATTTCCAAAATAGATTGAATTTCTTTTCTAGATGTATTCTAGTTGCTTTGAGTTTGCTTTTTGTACAGCTGAAACCACAATGTGAAATAAGTGTTCATGGACCCTTTTTTCCTAAGGAGGCAGGATTTTAGAGATCTGATTCAGTTTGAGAGGGGATACAAAGGCAAAAAATGAAACAACCCCTTTCCTCAAAGAGCTTATATTCTACTGGGCAGACAGGGTCAAGTTTATCATCATCACTGCTAACAGTTATATAATGCTCCAAGATTTGTAAAACACTTGACAAATATCTCATTTTATCCTTTCAATAACTCTGGGAAGTGGGTGCTATAATTTATCATTATTCCCTTTTTAAAGATAAGGAAACTGAGGTAGATAGACTTCTCTAGGATCAGACAGCTAGGAAGGGTTTGAAGCCAAATTTGAACTTGGGTCTTTCTGACTCCATGTTCATACCACCTAACTGCCTAGATAGTCAACAATTATTCATTGTTTATTATGTGCCACTGTTAAGCTCTGGAAATACAAATACGAGGAAAAAAAATCCCTTTGTTCAAGGAGGTTCCATTGTAATGGGGGAAGGTGATACATTAAAGGAATTTGGAAATTTTACTAGATGCATCATGAAGAAAGAAGTCCAGAGAGTGAGAAGATGAGCCCAGAATGGGAAGATAAGGAAATATTGCTGGTCTGAGCCTTTTGGGCAGCCTTCTTAAAATGGGAATTTTATGGGGTGGAGAACATCAGTCAGAGGAAGGGACTATGTGAGAAGATTGAAATTCTAGGGTGAGGAGGCTGTTATGGCATTGTGATTTAAGATTTGCCAAAAAAAATTTTTTTACAAGTATCTAAGAAGTATTTAAGGCTAAATTTGAACTTAGATCTTGATTCCAGGTCCAAATCCAGAAGAAACATTGAGTCAAGAGCAAGTTGCAAACCTGTCTTGAAGGTGTGTGTGTGAGTGTGTGTGTGGTGTAAATACTTTTGCAAGAAGCCATATTGGGCCAAGATAGTTGCCAGTTACTGAGGTTGGAATGCAGAATGCAGGGGTGGCATGAGCTGGCATGAGACCAAAAAGTCTGTTGGGAGCACCTTATAAATTGAGGCTGATTCCTATTCTCGGGGTCTCAGTCTGGAGAATGGTGGAAGGGCTGGCATTTCAAAATTGTCTCTAAGCTAAGGTTAACTTATACTTTATAGGAATAGTTACCTAGGCTCACTGCTCATCCAGTGCTATCACATCCATTCCTATACATAATCAATAATATACAACTTTCTAAACACCAACAAGAAGATAAATATTGAAGATCAACTCTGTTAAGCCAAACCAACTTGAATTGAGTTAGAACATCCAACAACTGAAGTCAGGCCTTTAGGCTTGGCTAAGGCAACTAGCCTGGTAGGTTCAGTGAATCAGCTTCACCTGAAAACTCCTGAAGATTTATTATAGGCTTAGTTACTTAAATAAGGTTCTAGGTTTCATTCCCAATCCCTCTTTCCTCTTTATTTCAACCTATCCTTTTCCTATCCTTGTTTACCTTCATCAAATAAGTTAAAAAGAGAGGAACCTGTACTGCCCTGATCTGTGTTGAAGATTCTTAGGGGAAAGCTGTCAGTTGAAACTTCTCTTTTCTTTCATCAAACTCATGCAAGTGATTATTGATCTTCTATCATCAGGATCAATATCACAACCAGCAAATCGCAGTCAGTTATAACATCTTTAATAATATGAGTTTACTAATACTCATTACATCTAAAAACTGTTTACTTAGTAGTGACAGTTGGGGAAGAATCTTTTTCTTTCTCATTGGTCAGTTGTGAAGGAGGAATCAACCAAGTGGTGGGACCTGTCAGCTGGTTTAACACAGACCAAACCCAGCTGTAGAGTCACTCAATCCTATTTAAAGCAACATCATTCAGCTGTGTTAAATCACCTAGATAAAAGGTTTCATAACCTCCTTTACAGTGGTGGTAGGGGAATGGGGGGGGTGTACTATAATAACAATAATAGCTAGTATTTATTTTTAGTATTTTAAATTATGAAAAGTTCTTTGGTCTCATTTCACACTTATAGCAACATTGGCAAGTAGTTACTACTTTTACTCCCATTTTATAGGAAATTGAAGCAAAAAGATTAAGTGAAATGCCCAGGCACAGAATTAAGTAATTGTCTGATCGAGGCAGTATTTATCCAAAAGATCTTCTAGATTTCATGTCCAGTATTCTATTCACTATATACCAAATAAGTATGTAAAAAGTGATTTCAGAAGAGAGATCATGCTAACACTTTGTAGATTAGGAAAGACTCGGGGATAAGACATATTGAAATAGAATTTCTTCCTTCTAATATGACATGATGGTTAGCCCAGGAAACAGAAAGTATGAGGACTTCAACATTTTTTGACCTTTGATAATAGTTAAGAGTCACAGAGGCCCATCAGCCATGAATAGGCAAGTGGGAACCATGGGATTTCCCAATCTCTGGAAGGACCCTGAGATTAGTCATCTTGTCGACCCTTCCATTTTATAACTGAAGATAAGAGACTTGGAGAGCACAAGTGACTTGCCCAAGATTACAAAACTCATTAGTGGCAGAAATGGGGATAGACCCCAAGGTTTGGGCATCCAGGGTTGTTTCCCTTTAAGCACATTGCTTTCAGGATGCTTTCTATTCTTGAGCAGAGGCTTTAAGTAAAGACAATACTGCGGGTGAAAGGAAGAATCTCTGTTGGCCAATCTCAGTTTATATTTTGATGCTACAGTGCCAGCAGGGAATTTCTCAATCAATATCCAAAACCATTACTGAGGACAAGGGAACGCAAGGCCATAAAACAAAAGATGCCCTTTACATGCTTCAGGATCCAAGGAGATATTTTCAAATAAGGATCCTTGTAGCCATGGACAGAAAGAGCAGGATGTGAAGAGTTAGGAAATTTGTTGTAGGGCTATAGGCAAGACTTTTAAAATGGGGCTAAATCTTACCTGTCCTTAATAATTCCTGGATTGTTGTGGCAAACAAATAAAAGAGTAGTTATGAATGAACTGTAAAAAATGCAAAGCCTTGTGGTATCAAAGGGAATATTTGAGATGTTGGATTTTAATTTTATTCATCTCTGCATTCACCAAACAGTTACAAAACACCTACCATGTGCTAAACACTGTGCCAAAGGTTATAACAAAGACAAACCAAAGCTGGGCTTCACCTTTTTTTCCCTCCCAGGTTCACAACTTGCTCTTGACTCTTGTGTTTCTTCTGCATTTGGACCTGGAGTCAAGAAGATCTAAGTTTAAATTCAGCCTTAGACACCTCTTAGATACTTGAAAAAATTAAATATTTAGGTAAATTACTGTCCATTTTAAATGGAAAGTGTCAGTTTTATGCCTAAATTGAGAGTTCCTGTTTTTTTTTTCCCAAGGGTTAGTATCAAAACAGGGTTTTTCATTAGACAGAGCCCTTATACCCACCCTCCCAGTCCTTCTTTAGAATACTTTTTGTGCCTTTGGCTACAAATAAACTTATCATGTGGGGAACTTTTAGGAGCAATTTTACAAAATGGGTTTTTTTCAAAACTGTTTGATGATAGCTTTTACAATTTTCATTTAAAATATCAAATGCTTTTAACCATATGCTTCCACCCTGAGGTGACTGTTATAGAGTAATTTTATCAATCTAAAATATGTAGATGAATAAATAACTTAAAATATGGAGTGTGACAATGTAAATGGAAAATAAAAGGAAAGAAACAAAAATGAATTATAAGCACTTTTTTGGGAGGGGTTAATAATAATAACAGGGAAGAGAGTAGAAATTCAAAGAATGAAGTCTTCCAGACAAGGACACCACAATTTAAAGCAATTCTGTGAGACTATACCCACTCAAAATCAGTCCCCATTAATGGGTTATCTTTACTGGTTATCCATAGGACACCATACAAAGCAAAGTCATTTTATAAATTAGAATGCGTAAAAAAATCAGAAATATAACATAAACCGGGGTTATATATGCACACAAATACATATACTATTTCTGGGAAGAGTGAACAAATACAACAAACACTCCTGTAGAGACAAGCACATATAAGCAGACACATACACGTATACAAGGCATATTCCTGGCCAACTACATGTGCTGAGGAAGCAGCCCATACATAAGGAACAGAAATGGTTGAGGCCATATTCCTTTAACACTGATGGGTTGACTTCTTCCTACCTTGCAAGTCTTATCCTTCACTCTCTTCCAGGAACAATGCTGTTCTTCATGAAGTTTTTTAACACACCACTCCCATCTCCTAACCCTTTGCCGTGTCACTGGTTAAGCCCCACACTTGGAGTTTCCTACTTGCTCGCTTCTACCTTTGAATTTATCTGACTTCTTTTGAGATTCAGCTCAAATCCCACCTTCCTCAGAAGGTCTTTCCCAGCCCCCTTAATTACTAATACCTTCCCCTATTAGATTGTCCTTCATATCATTTGTATATATTTGATATGTTTCTATGACCTCTAGTCAGAGATGGCTAGTAGTACCTATGGCAAGAAGGCATGCTGAGCCATTTTCAGGTCAGTTTTCCTCTTTTGGTGTCCAATTGTCACCCCACTCCCACCACGGCTCCAAGAAGCTGTAGCATGTCCAGTGGCCACGTCCTGATGAGTCTTCTCAGTGTGATGAAGGTTGAAGTTAACCTATAGCATGGGAAGACTTCCCTTGGTAGAAGGGCAGAATTTGTTCCAAAGACCATGAAGATGGGGAAGCAGGTGCCACAGAGTGCGTGGAGCTTATTCAGATATTCAAGATACCAAGATCATCCCTTGCATCTTGAGACATCACCAATAATCCTTGACTTACATGACTCTAAAATTAAAAAAAATAAAAACCCTTATCTTCTTCTTGGAATCAATACTGTATGTTGGCTTCTCAGCAAAAGAGTGGTAAGGGCTAGGAAAGAGGGGTTACGTGACTTGCCTGGGGTCACACAACTAGAAAATGTCTGAGGCCACATTTGAACTCAGGACCTCCCATCTCTGGGTCTGGCTTTCAATCCCCCAAGCCACCTAGCTGCCCCTGATTTAGATGACTCTTGAAGAGAGCGTGAAGCTGAGGAGATCTTGCAACTCTGTTCACTTAAATCCAATTTATGTTCAAGATACCAAATATCACCAGAAATATCATTCCCTTCCATATGAAGACCAATAAGAAAGCATCCAAGTCCTCTTCCCCATTAAAATATAAATTCCTTCAGGGAAGGCACTGTGTTTTTTCTTTCTTTCTTTGTGTCTCCAGCACTTAACATAGAGCCTAGAACATGGCAAGCATTTAACAAATATGGACTGACAGACCGACTGACTGGTGATATCACCACATTGCTCTTCCTGGGCTTGCTCCTGGCTAGTGTCTGATAGGTATCCTATCTCTTCTGTATTCAGGCTTTGCTGAACCCAACTTTGTTGGACTTGCTACCTCGGGGCCAGGTATTTCTTTTGAAATGAACATTCAGGTAGCTAGAGACTTAAGAGTTTTCCCTTTAAGAACTCTATATTAGGGTGAGCATTTTTTATGCTTTTTTGGTATTAATCTCTAGTGGCTGGACTACATCTAATCAACTTCCACTCTAGAGAGTATTCTCCAAAGAACAGATTGCTCAGACCCTCAAGGTCCAGGATACCCAGTTTCTCAAATTAAAAACCCCTTCCACTTTTCTATGTAGATGAAATGATTATAAGAGGAAAATGTCACTATACTAAACGAAACCCAGCGGCAAGATCTTTATCCTTTCTTTGACTAAACATATCCCTACATTTAATGTGTATATGTGGTCAGCAAAGCCCATAATCTTTTCAAACTTTCATCTCTCTTAGAGCAGGAAAGATTATTTTTTGCCCAGTGGAAATTTACTAATTTGAGATAATCTTATCTTGGACATTTAGTTCCTCCTTTGGTGGGAGCTCCTGTTTTCCTGCCCCAGTGATAGAAACACTAACCATTTAAATGTTGAACCCCTTGAGTAAGTAGTATCACAATAATGCCATTTACTGGAGAGAGACAATACCTTGCAATGGGTACACAAGGGACTTAATACTAGAAAGATCTGGGACTAAATCCATCCTGTCATTTACTAGCTGAGTCTAAGGTTCCTTATCTGTAAAATGGCAATTATAATAATAATGTCTTCCTTTCAGGATTATCGTGAGCATTGTCAGGTTGCAGGTTATACATACATGCCTGTGTGTGTGTGTGTGTGTGTGTGTGTGTGTGTGTGTGTGTATTGGAGACAGATAAGGAGAGATGAGCTTAAATGAAATCAAGGAGGGGGTTGTAGTTCTTTCATTATGATGAAGTTGTTTGGGAATTATGGACCTCAAACTTTGAGAATACAAGAGGCAGCTGGTGATTTAGTGGATAGAGATCTGGTCTTGGAAATAGAAAGTTGTCATTATTTGTTCAGTCATATTCAGTTCTTCATGACCTCATGGACTTCTGGTTCATGGAGTTTTATTGAGAGTGAAACTGTTTGTCATTTCTTTCTCTAGTTGATCACTGATCCATTAGTGCACAGAGGCTGAGTTACTTGCCCAAGGTCACATAGCTAAGAAGTTTCTGAGGCAGAATTTGAACTCGTTTTTCCTAATTTTGAACCCAATACTATCTACTGCACTAATTAAGTGCCTCTGAGTCTAGAAGATTTGAGTTCAAATCTGGCCTCAGATACTTATTAGTTGTGTGACACCAGGCAAGTCATTTAACCTGTCTTCCTTAGTTTCCTTGACTGTAATCTGAGGATAATAATAATAATAGATTTGCATGGATGCTTTGAAGATCAAATGAAATATTTGTTAAATACTCAGTCCAATGCCTGACATGTAGTAGGCACTTACTAAATGCTCCTTCCTTCCTTCCCCCTTCTCTGCCTCCCTCTCTTTCTTTCTCCCTTTCTCCCTTCCTTCCTTCCTTTCTTCCTTCCATCTTTCCTTTCTTCCTCTGCCCTATAGAACAAAATAAAGTAATACATTCTCACATCCATATCTTTGACCTTGGTGCTGGCATGGTGCAAATATTGATAGAAAGGACCATGTCCTTCTTTTTATACATCGTCCATTTCTGCTCTAGAAAAAGGGAAGCATCCTTTTCATTTAAGCCAATTATTAGAATAAGTAGCAGTTTTGGAGAGGAAATGGAGTTTCCCTGGAAAGAACATTTTTGTGATCTTCTGAAAACATTTGCAATAGTAATATGTAAGAGAGACCTCCCTGGAGAAACCATTTCATATTTGATGTGAAGTCCAAATCATTTTTTTTAAAAAAGGACCCTTCAGAAGTAGCTGCTTACTTCTAGAACAAAACAGGATGTGTTCGATAAGGCTTCTAGGTCTTCAGCTTAATCCTGGCTGTGGTGCCTTCAAAGTCCCGTCTTACCCATCTTGGACCAAACTCCAGGAGGTTTCTAGGTAACCTGGCATCAGACTATAGTATAAAGCATCCTGGAGCTTTCAGTCACTTTTGGCCTATCAACTCTTGGGAAGAAAAGCAATGAAGAAACCCAAAGAGAACAAAAACTAGAGGCAGGAGTTTCTAAACTTTCTGGCTGATCTCTGTCCTACGTTCATTTTTTTTTCTTGTTTTCTTGACACCCCTCCTTCTGCAGTATGTCAGTAAACAGTGTTGGCTGAGCAGTCATGCAAGGGAGCATGCTGAGCACACTTTGAGGAGGAAGCCTCGGGTGGCTATGGGACGACAGGAATTCCATTGTTGTTTCAGTGCCTCCTGGCATAATCTGTGGAGAGGATTTGGTTTCACTGGCTTTGAAGTGGGTTCACTTTGACGCACAATAAGAAAGCCCTTCCCCTAATTACCACATAATGGAAGAATAAACAATGCACCCTTCAGCCCTTACCCAGAAAGACATATACAATGTCTTCTGCATGCAGTGTGGAAAAATCCATACTATTTAATATAAAGGAAGAGGACCACATCCTGGAAGGGAGGCCCTGGATTAAAGGAAAGAGCTTTTGTGATTTCATGGCAGGGTGTCTTTCTTTTTCGGCCACTACCCAAGGACTACAGCAGGGGTTTTTACTCAACATCTTGGATAAGGTTCAGGGAGTCTGTGAACTTGATTGGGAAAAAAATTACAACCTTGTTTTCACTAAACTCTAACTCAATTTTAGCATTTGTTCCAATTATAAATATTTTTTTAAAACAGTTATTCTGAGAAAGGGTTGATAGTCTTCACTAGGCTGAAGGTCTATAACATTAAAAAGTTTATGAACCAGGGCCAGCTAGGTGGCTCAGTGGATGGAGAGTCAGGTCCAGTGATGAGAAGTCCTGAGTTCAAATGTGACCTCAGACACTTCCTAGACACGTGATCCTGGGCAAGTCATTTAACCCCTATTGCCTAGCCCTTATTGATCTTTTGCATTGGAACCAATACACACTATTGATTCTAAGATGGAAGGTTAAGGTTTTTAAAAAAAGATTATGAGTCCCTGCACTAGGAGCTTTGCATGTAGCTTAGTAATATAGACATTTTCCTCATACTCTATCCTACTCTTCATTACATTAGTTGTAATATTCTCGGATCCGTTATTCTGAAAAAGCACCATGAAGAGCAACAAGAGGACAAATGACACAAAAGTCAGAAATTGTAGTTGTTGTTTAACCTTCATTTTGAAAGAGGACTAATCACATCACAAGTTTTAATTTAAGTGAGGCGGAGTTGAACAAAGTCCCCAGCCACACTCTCTCTTCCAGAATCAACAAAGTCCAGTGACAAGACAAAAGACAAGATGACAGCTGATGGCAGGATGCAGTGGATGACCTTGGCATCTTTGATGTCTGACCAAGGTCTAAGCACTCTACAGCTCCCATATCACCCATCTTCATGGCCATTGGAATGAACTGTTCTCATCCACCCATTTTCTGAAGGATGTCTTCACATGCTTGGTGCAGACATACCCCTAACTCACAGATGGGTTTGAAACCCACTGGATAATCTTAGTCTCATTTAGCCCTTTTGCTGAGAAGGTTTTACTAGGTTATGGATGCTCTACATGCTACAGTTTCTTGGAGCCACAGGGTGAGAATTAGATGAAAGATGAACACCAAAAATAGATGAATTCCTTTCAGGTTTTCAGGTCAGAAAATATAATTCCAAGAAGTATATATACTAAGCCTTATTTTGGAGTTCATTCCTATTTAGAAAGCTTGTATGCCTCTTTCTAGTTACCTAAATCTGACACTCTTGGTCAATGCTATTCTCCCTTGACACCCTGGATTTGGATTCTCTTTCTACCACTTCCTAGCCATCTCAATAATAGACTTCTTCTTTTATGAGTGTGGTACTTCTATAATACTGAACTAACTGACCTATATATTACACTCATTCATTCATGTGTCAGCTGTGTGCCAGTTGGATGCCATACCCTTGACACAAAATAAATGTGCATAATTTTGAAGAAAAAGTAGTGAGAGGATCTCTTATAAAATGTTACTTTCTCATGTTTTCATTCAAGAACATTTTGATCATATCAGCTGTTGACTCAAGTCCCTCAGAAGAAAAATAATCTAGTGCAGCATTTCTCAAAGAGCAGTCTGGGAACTGCTGGAGGTCCCTGGGATTATTTCAGGAAGTTCACAAGTTTGAAACTTTAGTACAGTAAATATCAGTAGATATAGCAAACATCAACAAAAATTCTTTAAGATTTTTATAATTTTTTATAATTTTTAAAACATTTCCCTCCTTTCTTAGTATCAGTTCAAAGACAGAAAAGCAGCAAAGGCTAGGAAAATGGGATTAAGTGACTTGCTCAAGGTCACACAACTAGAAGCATCTCAGGTCAGTTTTGAACCCAGATCCTTCTGACTCCAGGGCCTGGGGCTCTATCCACTGGGAAATCGTGCTGCCCCAATATGAACCTAAGTCTTAAGTGTGCTGGTAACCCAGACACTTGATAGTTTATTACCACTTCCAAACACTATTTCTTCAATCTCTTCTGGGAAGGGGACCTGTAGCTTCTTGGTAGTTGTATTGATATACAATATATTAAAATTATATATAAATATATTGATTTTGATAATATATAATAAAATTATAAATTATGTATGTGTAATTATTTAAAACTATAATTAATTTAGATGATATTATCATGTTTAATATGTTTGACCCATATTTGAGTCTTGAATACATTTCTAATTACAGCGATAGCTTGGTTTTTGTGGATAATCCATCTGAGAACAATCCACAAAATCTGAAACTAACAAAAATGGAGGCAATTATTTCCATTTGAATCAATGTAAATCCAATTAATTCATTCCAGACATTCCAAAATACATGCCAAATGATGGAATTCTATTGTGCTCAAAGGAATAATGAATTGGAAGAATTCCATGTGAAGTGGAAAGACCTCCAGGAATTGATGCAGAGTAAAAGGAGTAGATCTAGGAGAACATTGTACACAGAGACTGATACACTATGGTACAATCAAACATAACAGACTTCTCTACTAGCAGCAATGCAAGGATCCAGAACAAAGCTAAGGGACTTATGAGAAGGAAAATTAGCCACATTCAGAGGAAGAACTGTGGGAGGAGAAACACAGAGGAAAAACAACTGCTTCAACACATGGGCTGATGGGGATATTATTGGGGATATAGACACTAAATGATAACTCTAGTCTAACTATCAATAATATGGAATTAGGTCTTGATCAATGATACATGTAAAATCTAGTGAAATTGTACACTGGATAAGGGAGGTGGGGGAGTTGGGGGAGAGGAAAAGAACATGAAATGTAACTGTGGGAAAATATTCAAAATAAAAAATTTAAATTAAAAAATACATACCAAAACACATTTCATAAAGAATATAGTGTCAAATACTAAAAACAATATTAAATGAATATAAAATGGATATAAACGACTAATGTAAATAATAAATGAGCTCCTGAGTGGAACCAAGACCATCAGGATGCACTACAGGGATGCCTGCCTTTTGGCTGGTCTTGGCAGCAATGACTTCCCCAACTCCAAAGACCTGAAGAAGATGCTAGACAGCATCAGCATTGAAGCAGATGAGGGATAGCTGAAGGTCATTGGCAAGTTCAGCACAAAAACAGTATAAAACAATGCAATTCTTTGGCTAGACACCAGGGGTGATGCTCACTCAAAGAGAAACAATGCCATACTGAGCAGGAAATGAGTGGGTTGCTCTTTTTTTTTTTTTTTTTTTTTTTTGCAAAATTAGCATCTTTTGCATCAAGGTCAAGTGGGCAAGCCAATGAAATCAGAGGTCACCTATGAAAACCCAGACAAATTTTTCATGGAAAAAATCGAGGAAAATCAAAACCAATGATAACTGATGTCAACGAAAACTGACGTATCATATATTTGTCATTTTACCTATTTCCCTAGAGCATTTTATAATTCTATCTACCCAGATCTTGAGTGTGCCCTTTTAAAATGACTTCCAGATATTTTAAGCATTTCAGAGTTATTTTGAATGGGAATTGGCTTTCTATTATAGCCTTCTCTGGACTTTGTTATTATTACTTAGAAATGCTGTTGATTTCTCTGAGCTATTCTGAGACAAGGTCATAATTAGGCCATAGGCTTCCTTCCACCAGATTCTCAGTCAAGTTACACAATGGTTACACGATATTTCTTTCCCCTCCTTGTAGACTTCAAAGCATATGTCAACAAGTAGCTATGGTTGTACCTGATATTCCTGTGACTAAACTCATTAATGCAAGGTTCATTAGCTCTCAGTTTTATTTTTGCAGTTTCCTTCTACAGCATCGCTATGAGGGAGAAGTATAGACTGGAAGTCATTAGTCAATAATTCTTTTCACCTATTTCTAGCATTTAGAGAGCCCTTACAAAGCTCTCTCTCTCTCTCTCTCTCTCTCTCTCTCTCTCTCTCTCTCTCTCTCTCTCTCTCTCTCTGTCTCCCATTATCTCTTTCTCTCTGTGTCTCTGTCTCTGTCTCTCATTCCCAGTTTCTCTCTGTGTGTGTCTCTCATTCTCTGTTTCTCTCTGTCTCTCTCTCCCTCCCTCCCTCTCTTCCCCCTCTCATTCTCTCTCTTTCTTTGTCTCTAATTCTGTCTCTGTCTCTCTCTCTCTTTTTCACTCTCTCTGTCTCTGCCTGTCTGTCTGTCTCCCTCATCTCACAATGTTTGTGTGAGGATCAAATTATAAACTATGTATAATATTATTATTATACATAATATATATTAAAATATGTAATTATATATACATATATACAGTTATCACTTTCACACTGTTGAGATTAGTAGGGACAAGAAACCATTGTAATGTGGAAAATCTGCATAAAATTTGGGCCTCTCCATGTTTCAGAAAATTCAGATTTTTTTTCTTTTTCTTTTCTGTTTACCATACCTTATTGTACATTTTGTGTTAAATACGCATTTCTCAGTTTCTAACATTTTCTCTGTTGTCTGCTGACATTTTGTGTGTCATCTGCTGCTTCCACAAAACTCCCCCAAAGTTCTCATTTAATTTCTCATACTGACTAGTTATATATTGAAATCACAATGAGGAAATTCATAATGCAGGAGGGATAATTATACACAAAATAAACATATATAATCATTTGACCCTCACAAGGATCCTGTGAGGTAGGTAACTTGCCCAAGATCACACAGTTAATATCTGAGATGTTTCTGACTTCCTCTCACTCTATCCATTATTCCACTTAGGTTATAAAAGGGAGTTATGTACACAAGCATCTTTGTACACCCTTCATCCTTTGTACATCCTTCAGAGAAAACACCCACTGAAGTGGGATTCTTTTCCAGGTGATTCTTTCATTTCAGAAACACCAGAGACTGGAATTGAACTTTTCTTGATTGATGCCTGGGGTATCAACATGAACTCTGAGCAGAGCTCTCTTTTAAGTTTTGTACTTTGTTTCTCTGGAGGCTTCTGCCCTTGAGGCATCTCATATACTCCCACTGCCTCTGGGACTTCATCAAAGTGGATACTAAATCCAACAATTGTAGACTAAGCCATTCAGGTTTGTCCATTCCCTGTGACTCTTGTCATAAGTATGCCACAGAGAGTCCATTCAGTGTGAATGGGGGGGCAATTAGGAGGGTCCTTGAATTCGCCCAACAACTTGAGGATCCCAGTGGAACAAATGGGATATCTATAGCTTTTCTCTCTCTTTTGCCATACAACCACAGTCCTAAAAACAAAAACAAAACAAAAGAAAACAAATATGTATGTATATATAAACAAGCATATTCTTTGATAACATCCTTTGTATAACTTTTGTTGCATAATAATTTTTAAAGAACCTACTATAAATATTCCTGTAGTAATTTTTAAGAACCTATTATAAATATCCCTGCATTCTCTGTGGCACCAAATTGGTTGTTTAGTACCTCCAAATATTTTTAGTAAGGAAACAAGCATTTTTTAAGCTCCTAATGAAACTGGGGATTGTTCAGTTTTCAAGGTCAAAGATGTGTTCCTCAAGGCTCTCTGTAATAACTATTTTTATTTTGCAACATCTCTATGTCATATTGAAGATATGGTCTGAAGTCTTCTTTTCTAGCGAAGTGGACACTTTATCCTGACACTGACCTGTTCCTTGCAAAGAACACTCCATTTCCCAATCCTGTTTATTTTCATTGACTATCCTCCACAACAAGAATTCTCCATCTCCTCAACTCACTCCCCTGGTTTCCTTCAAGTCTTTTCTCAAATCTCACTTTCTACATGCAGCCTCTTTTATTCCCTTTAATATGATTGCCTTCCTTCTGTTGATTATCTCCAGTTTTCCAGCATATATCTTGTTTGTATATAATTGTGGACATGTAGTTTCTTTCTTTAGATTATGAGCTTCTTGAAGGCAAGGCCATGTTTTGTTGTTGTTTGGGGGATTTTTTTTGCCTTTCTTTATACTCTTAGATCTTAGCACAGTGCCTGGCAAATAGTGAATACTTAATAACTACTTGTCAACTGACAACAATTATAATTTTCTATAGTAGTCTCTTTAGACAATCTTTCTTGCCTGATAGCCTATTGTATCGCCTAGTCCCATTTCTCAGTTAACATATGGTTGTTGGGTAAAGAGGAGGGTGTCCCACTTTCCAATAGTACTTTTCTTTCTTCCACAGTCCATATTTCCTCCTCTAGAAGGCCTAGAGTTTGCTTAGGAAGACCTTGCCAGAAGTAGACAATTTTAGCATCCAACCTTTCAGTATCCGTTTTATTGTTTGACTGCTGAAGGCTTAACTGATATGTATGATATCAACTTTATTCTTTCTGGTGAAATGGTCTATCATTAGACTTTGCCATTTGCTATTCCGCTGAATCATTATGAATTTTAAGCCTTACCATCTACCCTGAATCTATTCCTACAGAACCTATACTAGAACATTTGTTGCAACGGTGCAGCCATCACACCTATAGGCCTTTCCATCTTCACCCTTGGACATTTAGGCTTTACCATGTTCCACACAGATCAACTTTAGTTTATTTATTAATTCTCCTAATTAAAGTGTGAGCTCTTTGAGGGCAGAAACCATCTCTTGCTTCTATTTTTATTCCTAGCACTTAACACAGAGTTTGGTATATGATAAACACAAATAAATGCTTTTTCATTCATTCTTCATTTTACAGGCAAGATTTTTACATGTTTCCTAATTCCTATATAATCTTACTAGTATTTTACTTGTTCCTAAAGAGAACAAAGTCCTTTCATTTGTCAGAGTACGTAGGTTGTCCTCAATCAACATCATTTGGTAAGGATTTAGCCCTCTAATTGCTATGTAATTGTGGCAGCTATATCCCCAGTCACATTTTTAATAACATGGCATAATATTTACAAGGCTCATACCTGCCTACCTTTGTACTTGAAGGAGTGACATCTTGACTTGATAAATGATAATACCGATAGCCTAAAACCACCCCAATAATAATAATAATAATAATAATAATAATAATAAGTAATATTTAAAATATTTGAAAAGTCCCCAAAATGTAACTCATAGGTCAATTGATCCCTAGTTCTGAAATGTAAGAGCTATGTAAAATTTGAGGATCTTTTATAAAATTCCTATGACTAATAATGTTCCTCACGAGGGGAACTATGGAAACACTGGTATTTGGTTCATTTTGCTCTTCTGAAAAGAGCACCGGCCTCTTGTAAATGTGCAGGCTAATGAGAATATCAATGTGAAAAATAATGTGTAAGCCTAAAAAATTACAGAAAAGCTTGTACTTAATTCTCTCAGCCTTCAGGCAACTCTCTTTTCCTTTCCAAAGCAAAATGTCTTCTTGTAGGTGTCTCCTTCCTTTGAGATTTACATTTTCTTTCTGATTCACAGTGGGTCTGGGTTGATTCTTAGTGCACTAGTCTCTTCCTGGAAGTGTAAAGTTCACAGATTTGCTTCCCCATATCTCATCCCCATCAAAGATCACCATTTTATTATCTGTATCTGGCTCCAGCTCCTCCACATACATGGTTTTCTGTAGGGGTGGAATGAGTGGCTGTGTGAGTATTACATGCCCCTCAATGTCTCTGTCTCTTGTTTTGATCAGCCCATTCCTTCATATCTAGAAGCAATCTCCTTTCTCTATACAGCCTGAAATCCCCTGGGGACAAGGAGGGAAGGGATTACCTATAAACCCATTATGCATTCACATTTATTCCACAGATATTATATACAAGATACTAAGCTAGGGACTAGGGATGGAAAGATTGAGGTGGCCCAGACTCTTCCCCTCTAGGAGCTTATAGTCTACTAGAGAGAAAGAAAGATTATTTCAGTCTACTAGAGAGAAAGAAAGATTATTTCTTTAATCATCCAGATAGTCTAAATTAACCTCTAATCAAATTTTAAAAATATATTTTCTTTATTAGCACCTGGAAACTTTTTTGGGGGTCAATTTAACCACTATTATTTATTGACAAGGTTCAACAGTAGTATAAAGAACATTATGCCCAATAAATACATTAAATTTAGTGCAGGGTTAGAGAACTTACATTATAATGCAAGCAGAGTATTCTCCTACTCTTCATTAAAAAGAACCAAAGAGATACAGGTGAGAAGACTCTATTGTTATCATGATGTGAATCAGAGACAATCTCAAAGTACATCTGCTTTTCTCTCCTCTCCAGCTGTGCCCGTCAGCCTTGTGGAGAACAGGGCAGTTGTGTGCCATTGCTACTTGACCATGCAGATGTTGTGAATTGTACATCCAACAGCCCAGAACACATGAAATGTGCTGTCATCTGCAAAACGGGATTCATCCTCCAAGCCAAGAGTGGACAGAAACTAAGGCCCATGCAGGTAAGTCAGGTGGTACTTGCCTGAAAGGACCTACAGAGTTAACATAACCACAGTATTAATTTTCCAATGCAGTAAGCTTTTCATTTTGAAATGTTTTAAAATTTTCCTATGAAGAAGCAGATAAGGACCTTCATAAAGAAAGCCTTGGCTTTAGAAATGGCAAAGTTGTATATATACCATCTGTGGCTTTTAGATAAGAGATTTTGCTATTTGAATAAATTGTGAATTTCGTGCCAGGCCTGTGTTACAGTAGGAATGCCTGGCATATTCCCATTGCTTCAGTTTTTCTAGGCCAGAGTCAGGACTATCCTAATTTGCTTTGGAGATGAGAATATCAAAGTAGTCAGAGGTGCCAAAGGTAGATTGCAAATAGCTATTCTGTAATTTAATACCCATTCTTTTAAAGAATCCTAAAAAAAAAGAAATTATCCGTACCCCAGTTTTTCTTACCACTCATGAAAAGTCCCAAATCCATTTGGTCAGCAGTTGCTTGGCTCACTCTTGCTCTTCGGTCAGATTTCAAGAATTCTAGTAATCTGTCTACAGACAATCATTCATTTATTCAACAATTATTTGAGTGGCTACTATGTGCAATGAACCCATAATATTTGGTATTGTCAAAGGAAACCATTATCTACAATCAAGGAATTTATGAATCAGTGGTCATACATCCCAAGAGAAACTGTGGGATATAAGAGATAGAAAGGACCTTTCCAGCAAGTGAGAAGCACCCCAATGTCTTCTACTTTGGGATAGCTTTCATCATTTGATGTTTTTATTTACCACAAATCTCATTTTGCCTCTATGCATCTTTGAAAATTTGATTCTAGTGACCAAACTGTGGGGCTAACCAGAATAAGTCTAATCCTTTGGAATACTAATGTTAATACAAAGTGATTCTGTGGAACATGAGAGAAGTATGTGCTCTTTCGGGGGGAAAAGAGAGAGAGAGACAAACAGACAGACAGGCAGGCAGACAGACAGAGAGACAGAGAGAAAGAGAGTAAGAGAGACACAGAGAGATAGTAAGAGAGAGATTCTCTATTGAGCTGAAGATTGAGATTTAGGGAAAGGTTTTTTTAGTTAATTTATTGACCTTATAGAGAGCTTCTTTACCATCTAAACTTATTACAAACCAATGGAACAAAGGTATCTGGGTTTGCTTTATTTTAAAGAAAGTAAATGGAGAGCCAAACTCATAAAAATAGACTGCTTAGCAAATAAGGAGAAAATCACCTGCAAATTCCATTCTCCCATAATATCTGTATGGGACTCTGTGAGCATCAGCCACTAGCTGCACAATTGATAAAAGCACAATGTTGTTTATGGGGCACAGTGAGTAGGTCAGTTTGATAAGAAAGCATGAAAGAGAGTAATATGAAATGATTGGAAAGGAAAATGTCAGTCAGATTATGGAAGACATTAAATGTTAGGCAAAGGAGTTAGTCTTTTATTCCTGGAGTCATTAGGAACCAGTGAATATTTTTGAACATAGGAGTGATTTGGTCAGATCTGTGTTTTGAGAATAATGATTTGGCAGTTCTGTGGAGGATGAATTGATGAGGGGAAACCTTGGGTGCAGAGAGACCATTTAGAAAGCAAATGTAATAGTTCAAGTTAGCGAAAAGGAAAATCTGAAAGTAGAGTCCAGGCTCCGTGATTAGAAAGAATACGTGGGAGATGCTATGAAAATAAAATTGAACAGATGACAGTTGATTGAACATAAGGGATTAGGAAGAAAGAAGCATCAGGAATGATTTTGAGGTTGTAATCCTGGCTAATAGGAAGGAAAGTAGTATCCTCAAGAGAAAAAGGAGAAAATTAGAGCAAGAATAAACTTGGGAGAAAATGTGATGAGATCCAATTTTGATTTGTTGAGCTGGGACTTCTAGGCAGAAATGTCCAGCAAGAAATTGGTCATGGAGAACTTGGGAGTTCAGGATTTCAGTTTAGTATGGCCTGGATAGAAATACATAGCATAGAAAAATGCTATTTTGTGATTCTGGCAGTGAAACAAGTCAGAGAGGCAAAACTCTCTTTTGTTATCTCCTCACTGGTTGTGACTTAGATAAAGGTTGAGCTACATTGGTAGAACTGGATATAGAAAAGTATTTTCTTACTGTTCATGAGTTTTTCCTTCTATATATAAATGGCATTTTCATAGCATAAGAATAGAGAGGCAATGTAGCATGAGAATAGCTGACATTTATATATGTCCTACCTCTGACATATGCTACGTATGCAGCCATAGACCAGTCCTGGCAAGCCTCCAAGACTATAAATTACAAGTGAATCAGTAATCAGCATAGACAAAGGAAGTTCTTTATTAGAATTTCCCTCCACCAATGAAATCACAGGTCCGAACTCTTCTTTCCCAAAAATAGTGAGAATTGAATGTAATCAATGTAATATATATATATATATACATATATATATATATATACATATATATATTTGTGTTGATTTAAATATAGGTTATGAATCTGTTGTATAATGATAATTTCAATATTAATACACTATTAATAATAGTATTTTAATATTATAATAAATATATTTATGACATTTTAAGGTTTAAATTACGCCTTCTTGGAACTCCAGTAGCCTTTTTATTATATTTAGCTACTGTGCCTTGAAGAATAATTACTTTTATATACATCTGATCTTCCTTACAATATTGCTTGAGAGCAAGGGCTACAGTTAATTATTTTTTTTCAATTCTCCATGTCCTGTAGCATGATGTCTTGAATATAATATGTGATGAATAAATATACATCTTGTTGAATTTGATAATGTAAAGGCAAATAGAAAGTTACACAGAAAGGAGAAAAAAGAAAAAAAGTAATGAAAAAAGTAGAAAAAGAAGAATAGAAGAGTTTATTTATCAAGAAGTGATGAGAGCTAAGGAAAGTGAGATAGAAAATGATATGTAACTATTAAAGCATCTTAAGAAACTTAAGGAAAAAGTTACACGGAGTTGAATAGAGTGAATGATGATTTAAATAGCATAGAGACCTTGACAGACATTCTTACACTGGAAATACAATAATCAGAGTTTGGAATAGAATTCTATTTAGGAGGCAGAGAATCCCTAGAAAACACTTTTTCCCCCTCAATGTGGTACTAGGTAAGATTTTTTTTTTTTTGATAAATGAGAGCTACAAATTGAAAATAATGGTGAGACCTTTGTAAGCCTTACAGAATGGTCACAAGCTGTTTTCCATTTGACTTGTCCATTTCCTGGGACTAGCAAGGTTGAGGAATTTCTTTGGAGGGTTCTGCCAGTTATCTTTTTTTTTTTTAAATGAAACTAAACTAGAAATCTACCTTTAAATTAGACAACTACAGAATCAGCCTGGAAACACTGTACATGCAATAAATCATTCCTGGATATGAATAAGAATGAAAAAAGAGATTATAAAGACTTTTTCTGGTTATACTTTTGACTCTGACCCTAAAATGGTTTTATTCTATGAAACATAGTCAATGACAATCTCTTCTCTTTACCTTAGGCTTCTGGTGACTGGTAACTTTTATTTTCTCTAGATATTTTATTTCTTTCTTTTAAAATGGATTTAAATTTGATTTATTTATTTGTTATGTGTATGTAAAACTGTCTTGTTTATTTCTATTTAGCAGTTCTTTCTCTGGATGTGGAAAAATACAAGTCATTTTTTAAGTATTTCTGTTGTTCTCTGTAATGTTCGCTTGATTCTTCTCTTAGAAGGAAGAGTATGGATAATACCTGGGACTTTGGGATGAATAACTTTACAGTAAGAAATGGAAATCCCCTTGTCTTGAAAGATGTGTAATGATCAAACACAAAGTTATTCATGGAGCAATATCAACATGGATGGACATTTCTAATAAGTTCCCCATAGTTTTTAAGCAAAGACTTTATGGGTATTTATATATGCTGCAGAAGGGATTCTTGCTTACTTTGAGATGAGATTAGGTCAAACTTTAACTGTGGAATGACAACTAGCTCTGAATTTAGAGGACTCTGATTTTACCTACAGTCCTTGAATGGCTAGAAATAAAGGAACTTTGTACTTAGCAAGAAGATTTAACATAGGAGGCTACCTGAGAGTAAACTTTTCCCCATTCTATCCTGTTCCCCTACCTGGACTGATAGAATGATACATGTCTCTTGACATAGGCATGGTTTGTGGTACATGGAATGTCAGGCAGGTACATGCACAATGAATTGAGTCCTACCTTGGGGTAGATCCTTTTGCCCCACTAACTAATAGTTAGTAACTCCCTCCCTGGTTATATTCTTCCCATTTCAGTGATTTTTAAACCTCATAGAGGTCATCATCTAAACCTCAATCTCTATCATCCTCAGCTTTATTCTATATTTTCATCCCCTTCGACCCCTTTCCCTTCCAAGTACTAACTTGAAATTATAACATTAAAGAGAGCCAATAATCAATGTTTGATAGAAGGGGAGATAGAGAGAGTCTATATGGTGCATCTCCCTTCCAGCTCTCCCCTGGGGCTGAATATATACTGGGAGACTTTAAGGAGGTGTCACCACGAAACTGGGTGACCTGGATGGTCCTGCCTCCACACAGGAGTAGGGGGTGAGGCTTCCCTATAAGACGAGGTACATGGTACCCCAATCTGATCCTGAATAAGGACAGGGTTCACACAAATCTCCCCCCATCAGTTAAATTCACAGCGGATGGTCCGGGTTCAAGATGGAGGCAGCCAGACCAAGTTGTGCTTCCCCTCTCCCTTGTTGTATCTCAGGCACTCTGGAACACTATCTGACTGATGAATGGCTTTTATTATTCACAATTCAGGGATTGGGAAAGGGGTGAAGGACAGAGAGATTTTGGCACTTCCAAGTTTTCTCTACAACACCATCAGTGGGTGATCTCTCCTTTTTAAGGTTCATATAATCCACTTCTACCTGCCCATAAAAATTCTGGTAGTTCTTTTCTATGTCATCACCCATGAGGTAATGCTTCTTTCCTCAATGAATTCACTACCTACCTCAAAATTGTTTTCTCTTACCCAGCTCTTTCCCTTATTCTAGGGAACTTCAACATACATACTGATATTCCTTCAAATATTCTAGTCTCTTGATTCATTTCATATGCTTTCTTCCTCCACTTCACCTTAGCTACACACACAAAGCTGGTCATAACCTTGATCTTGCTATCACCCATAAATGTACCGCTTTCACATTCTGCTACTTTTGCAAGGTTTCTATTATTGATTAGTCGTTTGTATTGTGGTTCTATTAAGGTAGGGCCTATGTTAATACAATTTTATTAATATTTTCATTTTGGGATGACTAGAGAAACCAGGACTTCTTGTTTTAGATTTTTGTCAAGCTTGTGGATTGTCCTAATTGTCTTTAATTTTTTTCTTTTTAGAAGGAGATTTTGCTCACATGTTCTGCTGGGTGCTGGGACCAAGCCATCAGCTGTGTCCCCCTTGATTGTGGTGTTCCTGACCAGTCACATGTGTCCTATGCAAGCTTCTCCTGCCTGGAAGGCACTGCCTTTCTAAAACGTTGTTCTTTCTCCTGTATCTCACCAGCCAAACTTCAAGGTATCATCAACTTGGAATTGATATAAATACTTTATTATCCTGGAATTTAAGAGTCAGAAATTCCCTGAATTTCATTCCCTAGTTGCTCCAGTTCTCATTTCCTGTCGTCATTTTCTGTTTTCTTTCCCCTTTCTCTGCTTACAAGTCTCCGTTACATGTTTTCTAATTTATTTTTCTCTAATAATATTTTAGATCCCCATTAGTGAGAAGATTCTCCTCTTCTTTATTTCTTTAAGGCCAGAATCAATTGGAAATCTCATCCTTTTTTTTGATTTAGTCAATGACTCCAACAATGATTATTATTGAAGAAGGTGTGGTGAAAGTTGTCCTAATCAAGTGCTCACCCCCAACAATTAATCCTTCTTTCATAAGTAAAATGAAAATAGGCACTCTATCTGTAATAAGACAAAGTTTTTCATATGCAAAAGGTTTGTGTAAATGAGCTTATTCAGAGCTAAACCTAGCAATTTTTGTGTTTGGGGAAAGCATGAGAATACCTTCAAATCACCTTTTTAGGACCCTTTCAATTAAGTGGAAGTAGGGAATGAGTGAGCAGAGCTCAAACAAGGTAAAGAAAAACTCACCTAGAGTATTGTAAACAGAACATGGTAAGGTGAAAGCAGGCCATCTGGTGGCTTCCTATTTCCACTAATTATTGCTGCACAGTTAAGTACTTTGTTGTTTTAAAATCAATTGTTTTTAAGAGTTCTGAAAGAATTCAAATGCTCTCATCATCCTCTACATTTTAGTATCCTGGAACTATATACTCCAAGCTTCACCTTAGTTATGACTTTGAGTAGTATCCTAATAATTACTCTTATTTTTTTAAGGACTATAGCACTTGAAGAAATCTTATTGTCCTTGGTGTTCACTTCCATTGATTCCTTTTCCAAAGAGGTTATGTGCCTCCCCCAGTTGACATTCTTTTAATCACTATGAATTTCTCCAGCTCTTTTTGAATTTTCTCTCTTTTATGTTTCCCGGAGTTAGGAATGAACCAGTGGTTGACCTGCCTTGAGGATGGGCTTTGGTCTCTCCCAGAAGCTTACTGCAAATTGGAGTGTGATGTTCCCCCTGTCATACCTAATGCCAACTTGCTACTGCCTCGCTGCCTTCAGGGAAATCATGATGTGGGGTCTATTTGCCGATATCAATGTGAACCTGGATACTATGTGGCAGAAAGTACAGAAAACAAGCCCAGGAAGTAAGTTGCCTTCGTTAACAGCAATTATTCTTGTCCTTACACTGTATTCCCATGATCCCATTCACAAAATTTTAAACCATAGTTTTAGAGGAGACTTTGAAAGATTATTCGTTTATCCCTTGAATTTATAACTCTCACTCATTCAAGATTATCTCCCTGACAGGTAGAGATGGGATTATCTATCTATCTATCTATCTATCTATCTATCTATCTATCTATCTATCTATCTATATCTATATATCTATTTATCATCTATCTTTCTATCTCTCCATCTATCTAGCTATCTATTTTCTATTAATCATCTATCTATCCATCCATCCATCCATCTATTTATATATCTTTCCTCTCTCTTCCTTCCTTCCTTCCTTCCTTCCTTCCTTCC